>NC_079198.1:115271627-115436627 GCF_029499605.1 Hyla sarda | reverse complement strand
ACAATCCTTCCTGGGGAAACCCTAACCCTAACCCTAACCCTAACCCTAACCCTAACCCTAACCCTAACCCTAACCCTAACCCTAACCCTAACCCTAACCCTAACCCTAACCCTAACCCTAACCCTCTTATCAGATACACAAAGATATTATCTTCCTGGTACATTTCAACTTAAGGAGAGAACCAAATCACAATCCTTCCTGGGGTAACCGTAACCCTACTGCTCTCACTCTTATCAGCTGCACAATGACACTATCTTCATGGTACATTTTAACTTAAGGTGAGAACCAAATCACACTTAAAATCTTAACAGCTATACAATCCTTCCTGTGGTAACCCTTCCATCCCCCATCCCCCCTCACTATTATCAGCTATACAAAGATACTTTCTTCCTGGTACATTTCAACTTAAGGAGAGAAAAAAAAACCAATTTTTAATCTTTTCAGCTACACAACCCTAACCCTAACCCTAACCCTAACCCTAACCCTAACAACCCTAACCCTAACCCTAACCCTAACCCTAACCCTAACCCTAACCCTAACCCTAACCCTAACCCTAACCCTAACCCACTCTTATCAGATACACAAAGATATTATCTTCCTGGTACAGTTCAACTTAAGGAGAGAACCAAATCACAATCATTCCTGGGGTAACCGTAACCCTACTGCTCTCACTCTTATCAGCTGCACAATGACACTATCTTCATGGTACATTTCAACTTAAGGTGAGAACCAAATCACACTGAAATTCTTATTAGCAACCCTAACAACCCTAACCCTAAACGCTCTCACTCTTATCAGAAATACAAAGATACTATATTCCTGGTACATTTCAACTTAAAGAGAGAACCAAATCACAATGCTTCCTGGGGTAACCGTAACCCTACTGCTCTCAATCTTATCAGCTGCACAATGACACTATATTCCTGGTACATTTCAACTTAAGGTGAGAACCAAATCACACTTAAAATCTTAACAGCTACACAATCCTTCCTGGGGTAACCCTAACCCTAACCCTAACCCTAACCCTAACCCTAACCCTAACCCTAACCCTAACCCTAACCCTAACCCTAACCCTAACCCTAACCCTAACCCTAACCCTAACCCTAACCCTAACCGCTCTCACTCTTATCAGATTCACAAAGATATTATCTTCTTAGTGCATTTCAACTTAAGGAGAGAACAAAATCACATATATAATCTTATCAGCTACACAATCCTTCCTGGGGAAACCCTAACCCTAACCCTAACCCTAACCCTAACCCTAACCCTGACCCTGACCCTGACCCTGACCCTAACCCTAACCCTAACCCTGACCCTAACCCTAACCCTAACCCTGACCCTAACCCTAACCCTCTCACTCTTATCAGATACACAAAGATATTATCTTCCTGGTACATTTCAACTTAAGGAGAGAACCAAATCACAATCCTTCCTGGGGTAACCGTAACCCTACTGCTCTCACTCTTATCAGCTGCACAATGACACTATCTTCATGGTACATTTTAACTTAAGGTGAGAACCAAATCACACTTAAAATCTTAACAGCTATACAATCCTTCCTGTGGTAACCCTTCCATCCCCCAACCCCCCTCACTATTATCAGCTATACAAAGATACTTTCTTCCTGGTACATTTCAACTTAAGGAGAGAAAAAAATCAAATATAAAATCTTTTCAGCTACACAACCCTAACCCCAACCCTAACCCTAACCCTAACCCTAACCCTAACCCTAACCCTAACCCTAACCCTAACCCTAACCCTAACCCTAACCCTAACCCTAACCCTAACCCTAACCCTAACCCACTCTTATCAGATACACAAAGATATTATCTTCCTGGTACATTTCAACTTAAGGAGAGAACCAAATCACAATCATTCCTGGGGTAACCGTAACCCTACTGCTCTCACTCTTATCAGCTGCACAATGACACTATCTTCATGGTACATTTCAACTTAAGGTGAGAACCAAATCACACTGAAATTCTTATTAGCAACCCTAACCCTAACCCTAAACGCTCTCACTCTTATCAGAAATACAAAGATACTATATTCCTGGAACATTTCAACTTAAAGAGAGAACCAAATCACAATGCTTCCTGGGGTAACCGTAACCCTACTGCTCTCAATCTTATCAGCTGCACAATGACACTATATTCCTGGTACATTTCAACTTAAGGTGAGAACCAAATCACACTTAAAATCTTAACAGCTACACAATCCTTCCTGGGGTAACCCTAACCCTAACCCTAACCCTAACCCTAACCCTAACCCTAACCCTAACCCTAACCCTAACCCTAACCCTAACCCTAACCGCTCTCACTCTTATCAGCTATAGAAAGATACTATCTTCCTGGTACATTTCAACTTAAGGAGAGAACCAAATCACACTTAAAATCTTAACAGCTACACAATCCTTCCTGGGGTAACCCTAACCCTAACCCTAACCCTAACCCTAACCCTAACCCTAACCCTAACCCTAACCCTAACCCTAACCCTAACCCTAACCCTAACCCTAACCCTAACCCTCTCACTTTTATCAGCTACACAAAGATACTTTCTTCCTGGTACATTTAAACTTAAGGAGAGAACAAAATTGCATATAAAATCTTATTAGCTACTCAATCTTTCCTGGGGAAATCCTAACCCTAACGATAACGATAACCCTAACTGCTCTCACTCTTATCAGCTATACAAAGATACTATCTTCCTGGTACATTTCAACTTAAAGAGAGAACCAAATCACACTTAAAATCTTAACAGCTATGCAATCCTTCCTGGGGTAACCCTAACCCTAACCCTAACCCTAACCCTAACCCTAATCCTATCCCTAACCCTAACCCTAACCCTATCCCTAACCCTAACCCTAACCGCTCTCACTCTTATCAGCTATACAAATATACTATCTTCCTGGTAAATTTCAACTTAAAGAGAGAACCAAATCACAATCCTTCCTGGTGTAACCTTAACCCTACTGCTCTCACGCTTATCAGCTGCACAATGATACTATCTTCCTGGTACATTTCAACTTCAGGAGAGAACCAAATCACACTGAAAATCTTATCAGCTACACAATTCTTCCTGGGGTAACCCTAACCCTACTGCTCTCACTCTTATCAGCTACAAAAAGGTATTATCTTTCTGGTACATTTCAACTTAAGGAGAGAACCAAATCACACTGAAAATCTTATCAGCATCACTAACCCTAACCCTAACATCTTCCTGGTACATTTCAACTTAAGGAGAGAACAAAATAACATATAAAATCTTATCAGCTACACAATCCTTCCTGGGGAAACCCTAACCCTAACCCTAACCCTAACCCTAACCCTAACCCTAACCCTAACCCTAACCCTAACCCTAACCCTAACCCTAACCCTAACCCTAACCCTAACCCTAACCCTAACCCTAACCCTAACCCTAACCCTAACCCTAACCGCTCTCACTCTTATCAGCTATACAAATATACTATCTTCCTGGTACATTTCAACTTAAAGAGAGAACCAAATCACAATCCTTCCTGGGGTAACCCTAACCTTAACCCTGCTGCACTCACGCTTATCAGCTGCACAACGATACTATCTTCCTGGTACATTTCAACTTCGGGAGAGAACCAAATCACACTGAAAATCTTATCAACTACACAATCCTTCCTGGGGTAGCCCTAACCTTACTGCTCTCACTCTTATCAGCAACACAAATGTATCATCTTTCTGGTACATTTCAACTTAAGGAGAGAACCAAATCACACTGAAAATCTTATCAGCATCACTAACCCTAACACTAACATCTTCCTGGTACATTTCAACTTAAGGAGAGAACAAAATCACATATAAAATCTTATCAGCTACACAATCCTTCCTGGGGAAACCCTAACCCTAACCCTAACCCTAATCCTAATCCTAACCCTAACCCTAACCCTAACCCTAACCCTAACCCTAACCCTAACCCTACTGCTCTCACTCTTATTAGATACACAAAGATATTATCTTCCTGGTACATTTTAACTTAAGGAGAGAACAAAATCACATATATTATCTTATCAGCTACACAATCCTTCCTGGGGAAACCCTAACCCTAACCCTAACCCTAACCCTAACCCTAACCCTAACCCTAACCCTAACCCTAACCCTAACCCTAACCCTAACCCTAACCCTAACCCTAACCCTAACCCTAACCCTAACCCTAACCCCTCTCACTATTATCAGCTATAAAAAGTTACTATCTTCCTGGTACATTTCAACTTAAGGAGAGAACCAAATCACACTTAAAATCTTAACAGCTACACAATCCTTCCTGGGGTAATCCTAACCCTAACCCTAACCCTAACCCAAACCCTAACCCAAACCCAAACCCAAACCCAAACCCTAACCCTAACCCTAACCCTAACCCTAACCCTAACCCTAACCCTAACCCTAACCCTAACCCTAACCGCTCTCACTCTTATCAGCTATACAAATAAACTATCTTCCTGGTACATTTCAACTTAAAGAGAGAACCAAATCACAATCCTTCCTGGGGTAACCCTAACCTTAACCCTACTGCTCTCACGCTTATCAGCTGCACAACGATACTATCTTCCTGGTACATTTCAACTTCGGGAGAGAACCAAATCACACTGAAAATCTTATCAGCTACATAATCCTTCCTGGGGTAACCCTAACCCTACTGCTCTCACTCTTATCAGCTACACAAAGGTATAATCTTTCTGGTACATTTCAATTTAAGGAGAGAACCAACTCCCACTGAAAATCTTATCAGCATCACTAACCCTAACACTAACATCTTCCTGGTACATTTCAACTTAAGGAGAGAACAAAATCACATATAAAATCTTATCAGCTACACAATCCTACCTGGGGAAACCCTAACCCTAACCCTAACCCTAAAACTAACCCTAACCCTAACCCTAACCCTAACCCTAACCCTAACCCTATCCCTAACCCTAACCCTATCCCTAACCCTAACCCTAACCCTAACCCTAACCCTAACCCTAACCCTAACCGCTCTCACTCGTATCGGATACACAAAGATATTATCTTCTTAGTACATTTCAACTTAAGGAGAGAACAAAATCACACATATAATCTTATCAGCTACACAATCCTTCCTGGGGAAACCCTAACCCTAACCCTAACCCTAACCCTAACCCTAACCCTAACCCTAACCCTAACCCTAACCCTAACCCTAACCCTAACCCTAACCACTCTCACTCTTATCAGCTATACAAATAAACTATCTTCCTGGTACATTTCAACTTAAAGAGAGAACCAAATCACAATCCTTCCTGGGGTAACCTTAACCCTACTGCTCTCACGCTTATCAGCTGCACAACGATACTATCTTCCTGGTACATTTCAACTTCGGGAGAGAACCAAATCACACTGAAAATCTTATCAGCTACACAATCCTTCCTGGGGTAACCCTAACCCTACTGCTCTCACTCTTATCAGCTATACAAAGGTATCATCTTTCTGGTACATTTCAACTTAAGGAGAGAACCAAATCACACTGAAAATCTTATCAGCATCACTAACCCTAACACTAACATCTTCCTGGTACATTTCAACTTAAGGAGAGAACAAAATCACATATAAAATCTTATCAGCTACACAATCCTTCCTGGGGAAACCCTAACCCTAATCTTATCAGCAACCCTAACGCTCACCCTAACCCTAACCCTAACCCTAACCCTAACCCTAACCCTAACCCTAACCCTAACCCTAACCCTAACCCTAACCCTAACCCTAACCCTAACCCTAACCCTAACCCTAACCCTAACCTCTCTCACTCTTATCAGATACACAAAGATATTATCTTCCTAGTACATTTCAACTTAAGGAGAGAACAAAATCACATATATAATCTTATCAGCTACACAATCCTTCCTGGGGAAACCCTAACCCTAACCCTAACCCTAACCCTAACCCTAACCCTAACCCTAACCCTAACCCTAACCCTAACCCTAACCCTAACCCTAACCCTTCTCACTCTTATCAGATTCACAAAGATATTATCTTCTTAGTGCATTTCAACTTAAGGAGAGAACAAAATCACATATATAATCTTATCAGCTACACAATCCTTCCTGGGGAAACCCTAACCCTAACCCTAACCCTAACCCTAACCCTAACCCTAACCCTAACCCTAACCCTAACCCTAACCCTAACCCTAACCCTAACCCTAACCCTAACCCTAACCCTAACCCTAACCCTAACCCTCTCACTCTTATCAGATACACAAAGATATTATCTTCCTGGTACATTTCAACTTAAGGAGAGAACCAAAACACAATCCTTCCTGGGGTAACCGTAACCCTACTGCTCTCACTCTTATCAGCTGCACAATGACACTATCTTCATGGTACATTTTAACTTAAGGTGAGAACCAAATCACACTTAAAATCTTAACAGCTATACAATCCTTCCTGTGATAACCCTTCCATCCCCCATCCCCCATCACTATTATCAGCTATACAAAGATACTTTCTTCCTGGTACATTTCAACTTAAGGAGAGAAAAAAATCAAATATAAAATCTTTTCAGCTACACAACCCTAACCCTAACCCTAACCCTAACCCTAACCCTAACCCTAACCCTAACCCTAACCCTAACCCTAACCCTAACCCTAACCCTAACCCTAACCCTAACCCTAACCCTAACCCTAACCCTAACCCTAACCCTAACCCACTCTTATCAGATACACAAAGATATTATCTTCCTGGTACATTTCAACTTAAGGAGAGAACCAAATCACAATCATTCCTGGGGTAACCGTAACCCTACTGCTCTCACTCTTATCAGCTGCACAATGACACTATCTTCATGGTACATTTCAACTTAAGGTGAGAACCAAATCACACTGAAATTCTTATTAGCAACCCTAACAACCCTAACCCTAAACGCTCTCACTCTTATCAGAAATACAAAGATACTATATTCCTGGTACATTTCAACTTAAAGAGAGAACCAAATCACAATGCTTCCTGGGGTAACCGTAACCCTACTGCTCTCAATCTTATCAGCTGCACAATGACACTATATTCCTGGTACATTTCAACTTAAGGTGAGAACCAAATCACACTTAAAATCTTAACAGCTACACAATCCTTCCTGGGGAAACCCTAACCCTAACCCTAACCCTAACCCTAACCCTAACCCTAACCCTAACCCTAACCCTAACCCTAACCCTAACCCTAACCCTAACCCTAACCCTAACCCTAACCCTAACCCTAACCCTAACCCTAACCGCTCTCACTCTTATCAGATTCACAAAGATATTATCTTCTTAGTGCATTCCAACTTAAGGAGAGAACAAAATCACATATATAATCTTATAAGCTACACAATCCTTCCTCACCCTCACCCTCACCCTCACCCTCACCCTCACCCTCACCCTCACCCTCACCCTCACCCTCACCCTCACCCTCACCCTCACCCTCACCCTCACCCTCACCCTCACCCTCACCCTCTCACTCTTATCAGATACACAAAGATACTATCTTCCTGGTACATTTTAACTTAAGGAGAGAACCAAATCACAATCCTTCCTGGGGTAACCGTAACCCTACTGCTCTCACTCTTATCAGCTGCACAATGACACTATCTTCATGGTACATTTTAACTTAAGGTAAGAACCAAATCACACTTAAAATCTTAACAGCTATACAATCCTTCCTGTGGTAACCCTTCCATCCCCCAACCCCCCGCACTATTATCAGCTATACAAAGATACTTTCTTCCTGGTACATTTCAACTTAAGGAGAGAAAAAAATCAAATATAAAATCTTTTCAGCTACACAACCCTAACCCTAACCCTAACCCTAACCCTAACCCTAACCCTAACCCTAACCCTAACCCTAACCCTAACCCTAACCCTAACCCTAACCCTAACCCTAACCCTAACCCTAACCCTAACCCTAACCCTAACCCACTCTTATCAGATACACAAAGATATTATCTTCCTGGTACATTTCAACTTAAGGAGAGAACCAAATCACAATCATTCCTGGGGTAACCGTAACCCTACTGCTCTCACTCTTATCAGCTGCACAATGACACTATCTTCATGGTACATTTCAACTTAAGGTGAGAACCAAATCACACTGAAATTCTTATTAGCAACCCTAACCCTAACCCTAAACGCTCTCACTCTTATCAGAAATACAAAGATACTATATTCCTGGTACATTTCAACTTAAAGAGAGAACCAAATCACAATGCTTCCTGGGGTAACCGTAACCCTACTGCTCTCAATCTTATCAGCTGCACAATGACACTATATTTCTGGTACATTTCAACTTAAGGTGAGAACCAAATCACACTTAAAATCTTAACAGCTACACAATCCTTCCTGGGGTAACCCTAACCCTAACCCTAACCCTAACCCTAACCCTAACCCTAACCCTAACCCTAACCCTAACCCTAACCCTAACCCTAACCCTAACCCTAACCCTAACCGCTCTCACTCTTATCAGATTCACAAAGATATTATCTTCTTAGTGCATTTCAACTTAAGGAGAGAACAAAATCACATATATAATCTTATCAGCTACACAATCCTTCCTGGGGAAACCCTAACCCTAACCCTAACCCTAACCCTAACCCTAACCCTAACCCTAACCCTAACCCTAACCCTAACCCTAACCCTAACCCTAACCCTAACCCTAACCCTAACCCTCTCACTCTTATCAGATACACAAAGATATTATCTTCCTGGTACATTTCAACTTAAGGAGAGAACCAAAACACAATCCTTCCTGGGGTAACCGTAACCCTACTGCTCTCACTCTTATCAGCTGCACAATGACACTATCTTCATGGTACATTTTAACTTAAGGTGAGAACCAAATCACACTTAAAATCTTAACAGCTATACAATCCTTCCTGTGGTAACCCTTCTATCCCCCAACCCCCCTCACTATTATCAGCTATACAAAGATACTTTCTTCCTGGTACATTTCAACTTAAGGAGAGAAAAAAATCAAATATAAAATCTTTTCAGCTACACAACCCTAACCCTAACCCTAACCCTAACCCTAACCCTAACCCTAACCCTAACCCTAACCCTAACCCTAACCCTAACCCTAACCCTAACCCTAACCCTAACCCTAACCCTAACCCTAACCCACTCTTATCAGATACACAAAGATATTATCTTCCTGGTACATTTCAACTTAAGGAGAGAACCAAATCACAATCATTCCTGGGGTAACCGTAACCCTACTGCTCTCACTCTTATCAGCTGCACAATGACACTATCTTCATGGTACATTTCAACTTAAGGTGAGAACCAAATCACACTGAAATTCTTATTAGCAACCCTAACCCTAACCCTAACCCTAAACGCTCTCACTCTTATCAGAAATACAAAGATACTATATTCCTGGAACATTTCAACTTAAAGAGAGAACCAAATCACAATGCTTCCTGGGGTAACTGTAACCCTACTGCTCTCAATCTTATCAGCTGCACAATGACACTATATTCCTGGTACATTTCAACTTAAGGTGAGAACCAAATCACACTTAAAATCTTAACAGCTACACAATCCTTCCTGGGGTAACCCTAACCCTAACCCTAACCCTAACCCTAACCCTAACCCTAACCCTAACCCTAACCCTAACCCTAACCCTAACCCTAACCCTAACCCTAACTGCTCTCACTCTTATCAGCTATAGAAAGATACTATCTTCCTGGTACATTTCAACTTAAGGAGAGAACCAAATCACACTTAAAATCTTAACAGCTACACAATCCTTCCTGGGGTAACCCTAACCCTAACCCTTACCCTTACCCTTACCCTTACCCTTACCCTAACCCTAACCCTAACCCTAACCCTAACCCTAACCCTAACCCTAACCCTAACCCTAACCCTAACCCTCTCACTTTTATCAGCTACACAAAGATACTTTCTTCCTGGTACATTTCAACTTAAGGAGAGAACCAAATCACACTTAAAATCTTAACAGCTACTCAATCTTTCCTGGGGAAACCCTAACCCTAACGATAACGATAACCCTAACGATAACGATAACCCTAACTGCTCTATCTCTTATCAGCTATACAAAGATACTATCTTCCTGGTACATTTCAACTTAAAGAGAGAACCAAATCACACTTAAAATCTTAACAGCTATGCAATCCTTCCTGGGGTAACCCTAACCCTAACCCTAACCCTAACCCTAACCCTAACCCTAACCCTAACCGCTCTCACTCTTATCAGCTATACAAATATACTATCTTCCTGGTAAATTTCAACTTAAAGAGAGAACCAAATCACAATCCTTCCTGGGGTAACCTTAACTCTACTGCTCTCACGCTTATCAGCTGCACAATGATACTATCTTCCTGGTACATTTCAACTTCAGGACAGAACCAAATCACACTGAAAATCTTATCAGCTACACAATCCTTCCTGGGGTAACCCTAACCCTACTGCTCTCACTCTTATCAGCTACACAAAGGTATTATCTTTCTGGTACATTTCAACTTAAGGAGAGAACCAAATCACACTGAAAATCTTATCAGCATCACTAACCCTAACCCTAACATCTTCCTGGTACATTTCAACTTAAGGAGAGAACAAAATAACATATAAAATCTTATCAGCTACACAATCCTTCCTGGGGAAACCCTAACCCTAACCCTAACCCTAACCCTAACCCTAACCCTAACCCTAACCCTAACCTTAACCGCTCTCACTCTTATCAGATACACAAAGATATTATCTTCCTAGTACATTTCAACTTAAGAAGAGAACAAAATCACATATGTAATCTTATCAGCTACACAATCCTTCCTGGGGAAACCCTAACCCTAACCCTAACCCTAACCCTAACCCTAACCCTAACCCTAACCCTAACCCTAACCCTAACCCTAACCCTTTCACTTTTATCAGCTACACAAAGATACTTTCTTCCTGGTACATTTAAACTTAAGGAGAGAACAAAATTGCATATAAAATCTTATCAGCTACTCAATCCATCCTGGGAAAACCCTAACCCTAACCCTAACCCTAACCCTAACCCTAACCCTTTCACAATTTTCAGCTACACAAAGATACTTTCTTCCTGGTACATTTAAACTTAAAGGAGAGAACAAAATTGCATATAAAATCTTATCAGCTACTCAATCTTTCCTGGGGAAACCCTAACCCTAACCATATCCCGAACCCTAACCCTAACCCTAACCCTAACCCTAACCCTAACCCTAACCCTAACCCTAACCCTAACCCTAACCCTAACCCTAACCCTAACCCTAACCTTAACCGCTCTCACTCTTATCAGATACACAAAGATATTATCTTCCTGGTACATTTCAACTTAAGGAGAAAACAAAATCACATATATAATCTTATCGGCTACACAATCCTTCCTGGGGAAACCCTAACCCAACCCCTAACCCTATGCCTAACCCTATGCCTAACCCTAACCCAACCCTAACCCTCTCATTTTTATCAGCTACACAAAGATACTATCTTCCTGGTACATTTCAACTTAAGGAGAGAACAAAATTGCATATAAAATCTTATTAGCTACTCAATCTTTCCTGGGGAAACCCTAACGATAATGATAACCCTAACCCTAACTGCTCTCACTCTTATCAGCTATACAAAGATACTATCTTCCTGGTACATTTCAACTTAAAGAGAGAACCAAATCACAATCCTTCCTGGGGTTACCCTAACCCTACTGCTCTCACTCTTATCAGCTACACAAAGGTAATATCTTCCTGGTTCATTTCAAGTTAAGGAGAAAACCAAATCACACTTAAAATCTTAACAGCCATACAATCCTTCCTGGGGTAACCCTTCCACCCCCCTCACTATTATCAGCTATACAAAGATACTTTCTTAATGGTACATTTCAACTTAAGGAGAGATCAAAATCAAATATAAAATCTTTTCAGCTACACAACCCTAACCCTAACCCTACTGCTCTCACTCTTATCAGATACACAAAGATATTATCTTCCTGGTACATTTCAACTTAAGGAGAGAACAAAATCACATATATAATCTTATCAGCTACACAATCCTTCCTGGGGAAACCCTAACCCTAACCCTAACCCTAACCCTAACCCTAACCCTAACCCTAACCCTAACCCTAACCCTAACCCTAACCCTAACCCTAACCCTAACCCTAACCCTAACCCTAACCCAACCCCAACCCCTCTCACTATTATCAGCTATACAAAGATACTTTCTTCCTGGTACATTTCAACTTAAGGAGAGAAGAAAATCACATATAAAATCTTATCAGCTACACAATCCTTCCTGGGGAAACCCTAACCCTAACCCTAACCCTAACCCTAACCCTAACCCTAACCCTAACCCTAACCCTAACCCTAACCCTAACCCTAACCCTAACCCTATCACTTTTATCAGCTACACAAAGATACTTTCTTCCTGGTACATTTAAACTTAAGGAGAGAACCAAATCACACTTAAAATTTTAACAGCTACACAATCCTTCCTGGGGTAACCCTAATCCTAACCCGAACCCGAACCCGCACCCGCACCCGCACCCGCACCCTAACCCTAACCCTAACCCTAACCCTAACCCTAACCCTAACCCTCTCACTTTTATCAGCTACACAAAGATACTATCTTCCTGGTACATTTAAACTTAAGGAGAGAACAAAATCGCATATGTAATCTTATCATCTACTCAATCCTTCCTGGGAAAACCCTAACCCTAACCCTAACCCTAACCCTAACCCTAACCCTAACCCTAACCCTAACCCTAACCCTAACCCTAACCCTAACCCTAACCCTAACCCTAACCCTAACCCTAACCCTATCACTTTTATCAGCTACACAAAGATACTTTCTTCCTGGTACATTTAAACTTAAGGAGAGAACCAAATCACACTTAAAATTTTAACAGCTACACAATCCTTCCTGGGGTAACCCTAATCCTAACCCGAACCCGAACCCGAACCCGAACCCGAACCCGAACCCGAACCCGCACCCTAACCCTAACCCTAACCCTAACCCTAACCCTAACCCTAACCCTAACCCTCTCACTTTTATCAGCTACACAAAGATACTATCTTCCTGGTACATTTAAACTTAAGGAGAGAACAAAATCGCATATGTAATCTTATCATCTACTCAATCCTTCCTGGGAAAACCCTAACCCTAACCCTAACCCTAACCCTAACCCTAACCCTAACCCTAACCCTAACCCTAACCCTAACCCTAACCCTAACCCTAACCCTAACCCTAACCCTAACCCTCTCACTTTTATCAGCTACACAAAGAAACTATCTTCCTGGTACATTTAAACTTAAGGAGAGAATAAAATTGCATATGTAATCTTATCAGCTACTCAATCCTTCCTGGGGAAACCCTAACCCTAACCCTAACCCTAACCCTAACCCTAACCCTAACCCTAACCCTAACCCTAACCCTAACCCTAACCCTAACCCTAACCCTAACCCTAACCCTAACCCTAACCCTAACCCCTCTCACTATTATCAGCTATACAAAGATACTATCTTCCTGGTACATTTCAACTTAAGGAGAGAACCAAATCACACTTAAAATCTTATCAGCAACCCCAACCCCAAACGCTCTCACTCTTATCAGCAATACAAATATATTATCTTCCTGGTACATTTCAACTTAAAGAGAGAACAAAATCACATATATTATCTCATCAGCTACACAATACTTTCTTTGGAAACCCTAACCCTAATCTTATCAGCATCCCTAACCCTAAAACCCTAAAACCCTAAAACCCTAAAACCCTAAAACCCTAAAACCCTAAAACCCTAAAACCCTCACTATTATCAGCTATACAAAGATACTTTCTTCCTGGTACATTTCAACTTAAGGAGAGAACAAAATCAAATATAAAATCTTTTCAGCTACACAATCCTTCCTGGGGAAACCCTAAACCTAACCTAACCCTAACCTAACCCTAATCTTATCAGCAACCCTAACCCTAACCCTAACCCTAACCCTAACCCTAACCCTCTCACTTTTCTCAGCTACACAAAGATACTATCTTCCTGGTACAATTAAACTTAAGGAGAGAACAAAATCGCATATGTAATCTTATCAGCTACTCAATCCTTCCTGGGGAAACCCTAACCCTAACCCTAACCCTAACCCTAACCCTAACCCTAACCCTAACCCTAACCCTAACCCTAACCCTAACCCTAACCCTAACCCTAACCCTAACCCTAACCCTAACCCTAACCCTAACCCTCTCACTTTTATCAGCTACACAAAGATACTATCTTCCTGGTACATTTAAACATAAGGAGAGAACAAAATCGCATATGTAATCTTATCAGCTACTCAATCCTTCCTGGGAAAACCCTAACCCTAACCCTAACCCTAACCCTAACCCTAACCCTAACCCTAACCCTAACCCTAACCCTAACCCTAACCCTCTCACTATTATCAGCTATACAAAGATGCTTTCTTCTTGGTACATTTCAACTTAAGGAGAGAACAAAATTAAATATAAAATCTTTTCAGCTACACAATCCTTCCTGGGGTAACCCTAATCCTAACCAGAACCCTAACCCTAACCCTAACCCTAACCCTAACCCTAACCCTAACCCTAACCCTAACCCTAACCCTAACCCTAACCCTAACCCTAACCCTAACCCTAACCCTAACCCTAACCCTAACCCTCTCACTTTTATCAGCTACACAAAGATACTATCTTCCGGGTACATTTAAACTTAAGGAGAGAACAAAATTGCATATGTAATCTTATCAGCTACTCAATCCTTCCTGAGGAAACCCTAACAACCCTAACCCTAACCCTCTCACTTTTATCAGCTACACAAAGAAACTATCTTCCTGGTACATTTAAACTTAAGGAGAGAACAAAATTGCATATGTAATCTTATCAGCTACTCAATCCTTCCTGGGGAAACCCTAACCCTAACCCTAACCCTAACCCTAACCCTAACCCTAACCCTAACCCTAACCCTAACCCTAACCCTAACCCCTCTCACTATTATCAGCTATACAAAGATACTTTCTTCCTGGTACCTTTCAATTTAAGGAGAGAACTAAATCAAATATAAAATCTTTTCAGCTACACAATCCTTCCTGGGGAAACCCTAACCCTAACCCTAACCCTAACCCTAACCCTAACCCTAACCCTAACCCTAACCCTAACCCTAACCCTAACCCTCTCACTTTTATCAGCTACACAAAGATTCTATCTTCCTGGTACATTTAAACTTAAGGAGAGAACAAAATCGCATATGGAATCTTATCAGCTACTCAATCCTTCCTGGGGAAACCCTAACCCTAACCCTAACCCTAACCCTAACCCTAACCCTAACCCTAACCCTAACCCTAACCCTAACCCTAACCCTAACCCCTCTCACTATTATCAGCTATACAAAGATACTTTCTTCCTGGTACATTTCAACTTAAGGAGAGAACAAAATCAAATATAAAAAATTTTCAGCTACACAATCCTTCCTGGGGAAACCCTAACCCTAACCCTAACCCTAACCCTAACCCTAACCCTAACCCTAACCCTAACCCTAACCCTAACCCTAACCCTAACCCTAACCCTAACCCTAACCCTAACCCTAACCCTAACCCTCTCACTTTTATCAGCTACACAAAGATAATATTTTCCTGGTACATTTAAACTTAAGGAGAGAACAAAATCACACTTAAAATCTTAACAGCTACACAATCTTTCCTGGGGTAACCCTAACCCTAACCCTAACCCTAACCCTAACCCTAACCCTAACCCTAACCCTAACCCTAACCCTAACCCTAACCCTAACCCTAACCCTAACCGCTCTCACTCTTATCAGATACACAAAGATATTATCTTCTTAGTACATTTCAACTTAAGGAGAGAACAAAATCACATATTTAATCTTATCAGCTCCTCAATCCTTCCTGGGGAAACCCTAACCCTAACCCTAACCCTAACCCTTACCGTAACCCTAACCCTAACCCTAACCCTAACCCTAACCCTAACCCTAACCCTAACCCTAACCCTATCACTTTTATCAGCTACACAAAGATACTTTCTTCCTGGTACATTTAAACTTAAGGAGAGAACCAAATCACACTTAAAATCTTAACAGCTACACAATCCTTCCTGGGGTAACCCTAACACTAACCCTAACCCTAACCCTAACCCTAACCCTAACCCTAACCCTAACCCTAACCCTAACCCTAACCCTAACCCTAACCCTAACCCTAACCCTAACCCTAACCCTAACCCTAACCCTAACCCTAACCCTAACCCTAACCCTAACCCGCTCACTTTTATCAGCTATACAAAGATATTATCTTCCTGGTACATTTCAACTTAAGGAGACAACCAAATCACACTTAAAATCTTATCAGCTACACAATCCCTCCTTGGGAAATCCTACCCCTACTCCTCATATCAGATACACAAAGATACTATCTTCCTGGTACATTTCAAGTTAAGCAGAGAACAAAATAGCACTTGAAATCTTATCAGCTACACAACCCTAACACTACTGCCCTCATATATATTTATTCTTGAGAAGATAGGAAAAACACTAATAATTTGATAGGCTAGGTATAATACATCCATTATTCTTCATTGGGAAAAAAAATAAACATTAACCGGTAATACAATACCTAACATGATGACTTGAAACATATAAAAGATACTATATTCCTGAGACATTTCAACTTAAGGAGAGAACCAAATCACTCTGTAAATTTTATCAGCTACACAATCCTTCCGGACCTGGACCCTGACCCTACTGCTCTCACTCTTAAACATTTCTTCTTAATGAGAGCATCAAAAGACAAGAAAAATCTTGTAGACAAAGCAATGCTTCATTGAAAAAATATATATTTGGAAACCAAAACATGCATAGGACTACTTTATCTCTCATATATATTTATTCTTGAGAAGATAGGAAAAAACACAAATAATTTGATATGCTGTATAATACGTCCATGATTCCTCATTGGGAAAAAAAATTCACCTTAACCCTAACTAGTAATACAATAGACATGTGCAATTTGTTTCGTAAAACGAATTTTCCCATTTTGGGATGTTCGTTCCGAAAAGAATGCACGGAAAAAAAAATCCCAAAATCCCAAAAAAGCACACGAATATGAATATACAGTTAACGAATGCATTCGTTAACTAACGCATAACAAATATGCATGCTAATGAACAACGAATACATTCGTTATCAGTATACCAAATGTCGGGGCCATGCATCAACTGCTATCCGGCAGCGCATAATGCTTAAGCTGCTGCCGGATAGCAGTTGAAGCAGCCCAGGCAGGTTCACTCACCTTTCCGTGCTGCTCCGGGCCTTCCTCCGGTGTTTCCTGGGCTGGTCTGGGGCCTGCATACAGGTCTCCCTCTGACTTTGTCATGACGACTCCGTCCCGTCATCCAATAGGAACGGCTTGCGCAACGACGTGATAACGTCGCTACGGAGGCCCAGTAAGGCCTTGCGGCAGACAGCGAAGGACCGGAGAAGACCAGGAGAGCCCAGCAGAGGCCCGGGGACATCATCGAGAGCAGCGGGGACAGGTGAGTAGGACTTTACTTTTTTACATTGCACAAATCCCTCAACATAAGAATTACCATCGCATGTTGAGGGATCACTAGACATGTGCAGAACCAAAAATCAGAATTAACAAATGCATCCGAAAATGAAAAAAAATTTCGCGGATGCATTTGAAAACCGAATATGATGAATGCACAGCATTCCGAATATTCACAGAATCGAAAATGTAAAAAAAACGAAAACAAACAAAACGAAAAAAACTAAATTTTTGGTTCTGCACATGTCTATAATACAATACTTAACATGTTGACTTGAAACATATCAAAGATACTATCTTTCTGGTAGACATGTGCAGAACCAAAAATTTAGTTTTTTCGTTTAGTTGTTTTTTTTTTTTTGGTTTTTTTTCCGTTCTGTGAATATTCGGAATGCTGTGCATTCGTCATATTCAGTTTTCAGATGCATCCGCGAAAATGTTTCACGTTTTTGGATGCATTCGTTTGAAAAACGGATGCATTCGTTAATACTGATTTTTGGTTCTGCACATGTCTAGTGATCCCTCAACATACGATGGTAATTCGTATGTTGAGGGATTCGTGCAATGTAAACAAAGTAAAGTCCTACTCACCTGTCCCCGCTGCTCCCGATGGTGTCCCTGGGCCTCCGCTGGGCTCTCCTGGTCTTCTCCGGTCCTCCGTTGTCTGCCGCAAGGCCTTACTGGGCCTCCGTAGCGACGTCATCACGTCGTTGCCGCACGCCGTTCCTATTGGATGACGGGACGATGTCAGAGGGAGACCGGTATGAAGGCCCCGGACCAGCCCAGGACCCACCGGAGGAAGGCCAGAAGCAGCGCGGAAAGGTGAGTGAACCTGCCCGGGCTGCTTCAACTGCTATCTGGCAGCAGCTTAAGCATTATGCGCTGTCGGATAGCAGTTGATGTATGGCCCCGACATTCGGTATACTGATAACGAATGCATTCGTTGTTCGTTAACATGCATATTCGTTATGCGTTAGTTAACGAATTCATTAGTTAACTGTATATTCGCATTCGTGTGCTTTTTCGGGATTTTGTCATTTTTTTTCTCGTGCATTTTTTTCGTAACGAACATCCTAAAACGGGAAAATTCATTTTACATTTTACATTTTACGAAACGAATTGCACATGTCTACTTCCTGGTACATTTCAACTTAAGGAGAGAACCAAATCACAATTAAAATCTTATCAAATACACAATGCTTCCTGGGGAAACGCTAACCCTACTGCTCTCACTCTTATCAGCTACACAAAGATACTGGCCCTCATTTACTTAGAAAATTGGGTTGTTAGTCTATCTTGCTTTCTTACCCGACTGCTTTTTATTATTATGTCACATCCTGTTTGTCGCACGTGGGTTTTGTTGGTTTTGGTTTCCAACTCCTCTGAGTTGTCGGGAAAAAATCCACAATAACAACATATTTGGGTGGGAAACCTTTATAAATACGTTGGAAAGATCAGAAATGTCAGGTTACACCCCTTTTTCAGGTTTGGGAGAACCCACATTGAGAAAAAATGTTGCATCATGTCGCATACAAAGAAGCACCAAAAAAAAAAAACACAAAAAAAGTTGAGCTTAGAATAGTAAAGGAGGGCCACTATCTTCCTGGTACATTTCAACTTAAGGAGAGAACCAAATCACACTTGAAATCTTATCAGCTTCACAACTAGAGATGAGCGAACTTTTCAAAAATTAGATTCGGCCAATTCGCCGAATTTCCCGGAAAAGTTTGTTTCGATCCAATTTTTTTTGCGACAAATCTATTTAAAAAAAGGCTATTTCTAGCCTACATACAGCCTCTATAAGGGTATAGAACACTTTGCTGTGTTCTAAAACGCATATGGAGTGTGCTGGGTTAGTGAAATAATACTGTTATTCAGAATAAAATGCAGATTACCGGCATCGCTTTTAGAATCACTGCCGCACAGCAGCACAATGACAGAGCCTGGTGGTGGCATCAATGTCAGGAGACCATATAGTGACTGAATGACAGCGTGGAGGTGTTGGCAGCATGAGGAGACCATTTAGTGGCTGAATGGCTCAGCGTTGAGGTGTTGGCAGCATGAGGACACCATATAGTGGCTGAATGACACAGCTTGGATGAGGCTGAAGCATGAGGACACCATATAGTGGCTCAATGACACAGAATGGAGGTGTTGGCAGCATGAGGACACCATATAGTGGCTGAATGGCACAGCGTGGAGGTGTTGGCCGCATGAGGACACCATATAGTGGCTGAATGACACAGCTTGGATGAGGCTGAAGCATGAGGACACCATATAGTGGCTCAATGACACAGAATGGAGGTGTTGGCAGCATGAGGACACCATATAGTGGCTGAATGGCACAGTGTGGAGGTGTTGGCAGCATGAGGACACCATATAGTGGCTCAATGACACAGAATGGAGGTGTTGGCAGCATGAGGACACCATATAGTGGCTGAATGGCACAGTGTGGAGGTGTTGGCAGCATGAGGACACCATATAGTGGCTCAATGACACAGAATGGAGGTGTTGGCAGCATGAGGACACCATATAGTGGCTGAATGGCACAGTGTGGAGGTGTTGGCAGCACGAGGACACCATATAGTGGCTGAATGACACAGCTTGGATGAAGCTGAAGCATGAGGACACCATATAGTGGCTGAATGACACAGCATGGAGGTGTTGTCAGCATGAGGAGACCATATAGTGGCTTAAAGACACAGCATGGATATGTTGGCAGCATGAGGACACCATATAGTGACTGAATGACACAGCATGGACATGTTGGCAGCATGAGGACACCATATAGTGGCTGAATGACACAGCATGGAGGTGTTGGCAGCATGAAGAGACCATATAGTGGATGAATGGCACAGTCCGGAGTTGCCAGCAGCATGAGTAGGCACTAGGCCTTCACAATCCCTAAGATGAATTAAGAAATTTAAACCGAAGATTTTGGATAGCGGGTGCTACCTATGAGAAAATTTGAAATTCCCAGACCCAGGCCCAACAGCGGCATCAGTAACCCATATATTGCATGAATGACACAGCCTGGCGTTGGCTGATGCACGAGTACACACCAGGGCTTCACAATCCCTCCAAAAAAACACCACAATTTTAGACATTTTTGAGAAAGGTTTTGGATAGCGGGTGCTACCTATGAGAAAATTTTAAATTACCAGACCCAGGCCCCACAGCGGCATCAGTAACCCATATATTGCCTGAATGACACAGCCTGGAGTTGGCTGATGCACGAGTACACACCAGGGCTTCACAATCCCTCCAAAAAAACACCACAATTTTAGAAATTTTTGAAAAAGATTTGTGCTACCCATGAGAAAATTAGAAATTAACAGACCCAGGCCCAGCAGCGCCATCATTTTTTTATTTGAGATTTAAAACAACCTTTGCATGTCCCGGAACCCCAGCGTGTGGGTACGAAGGACCAAATCTAAAAAGCCCCCACAGGGTTCATGTGGCCGTGAGATTTAGGCGAAACGTCTCCATTGCCCTGACCGGCCATTGTTTGTTTGAAAATGTGTTTAATAACCCCATACACTGCACCATAAATGTTGAAATTTTAATTAAGCATGTATGTGTGTATTTCAAAAATCCTAAAATTAAAGGCCCAAGCCCAGAAGCATCAGGAAGTCAAGTACTTCCTGAAAGACACAGGAGCAGGTAGGAGTAGGCATCAGCAGTACCCAAGAGGCTTTAATAACCCCTTACATTGCACGATCACTCGCGAGATCGAGCAATAACAGGTGTGTTATGCCCTCAGATGTCCGGGGCTGCACGCGCGCTACACTGAACGGACGAGCGTGTGTCTATCTTTCACCGACAGGTGCGGGTAACCCGCCGAACCCCCTTTGCGATAGGGATCAGGGATTGCAATTATTTGCCAGGAAAGAAGAATCACAACTAAGCGCCGGTCATAAGCTCAGGTTCATTAAGTCCCTGCCCTTTGTACACACCGCATGTCTCTACTACCGATTGGATGGTTTAGTGAGGTCCTCGGATCGGCCCCGGCGGGGCAGGAGAAGGCCCTAGCAGAGCGCCGAGAATTTAAAGATTATTGTTGAAATTAGCATTAAGCATTTATTAGCTACTGCTAAACTTCCAAAAATGTAAGGCCCAAGGCCTGAGGCATCAGGGAGGCAATTATTTCCTGAAAGACACAGAATGAGCCAGGAGCAGTCATTCGCAGTACCCAAGAGGGTTTCATAACCAACCCCTTACATTTAAAGATCAATGTTGAAATTAGCATTAAGCATGTATTTAGCTACTGCAAAGCATCCAAAAATTGAAGGTCCAAGGCCTGAGGCATCAGGGAGGCAAGTAGTTCCCGAAAGGTACAGAATGAGTCAGGAGCAGTCATTCGCAGTACCCAAGAGGATTTCATAACCATCTTCTTACATTTAAAAGTCAATGTTGAAATTTGCGTTAAGCATGTATTTGGCTACTGCTAAACATCCAAAAATTGAAGGCCCAAGGCCTGAGGGCAGGGAGGCAAGTAGTTCCTGAAAGACACAGAATGAGTATGGAGCAGGCATTCGCAGTACCCAAGAGGGTTTCATAACCCCTTACATTTAAAGATCAATGTTGACATTTGCATTAAAGGAGTAGTCCAACGGTGAAAAATTTTATACAGTTAGCAACAGTTTTAAAAGTTATATAACTCTGCAATATACTTACTTAAAGAAGTGGAACGGAAAGTAGCTTTTTACCTGGTTTTCCTCTGGACAGGAAGTGCTGCATAATTCAGCATGTCGACCCACGCATTCTCTTCACCCGCGGCAATTTTGAGGTCGGCTTGTCATTTCTCTCTGCTCTGCTGCCCGGCCCATTCATTATACCCTCTCCTCCACAATGCAGATTGGCTCTGTAGTCAGAGCCAATCACTGATGATTTGCTGCGCAAGCGCAGCATACTCTAACCTCTGAAAAATTCTGACCGCAGAGCCCGAGGTCTGCAGGAGATAAGCCACGCCCCCCCCCCGGAGGATGGAGAGTGCAGCTCTTCATAATACAAGAAGACAGTGCAGGGGGAGAATGAGGACTTACACCAGTGGTCCTCAACCTGCGGACCTCCAGATGTTGCCAAACTACAACTCCCAGCATGCCTGCTAGGAGTTGTAGTTTTGCAACATCTGGAGGTCCGCAGGTTGAAGACCACTGACGTACACAGCTCCTTCACTCCCCTGCTCTGTGTTTTCCCCGTGAAAACTTGAAACCTCCCTGTGATGAATGAGGTCGTGTGTAGACAGAGCTGGGGGAGGGGCTGTGTCCGTCCTCATTCTCCCCCTGCACTGTCTTCTGCAGTAAAAAAAATCCAACCCATGGCTGCTCTGTGTGTCCTATGTAGACAGAGCAGGGGAGGGAAGGAGCTGTGTAAGTCAGTGGTCTTCAACCTGTGGACCTTCAGATGTTGCAAAACTACAACTCCTAGCAGGCATGCTGGGAGTTGTAGTTTGGCAACATCTGGAGGTCCACAGGTTGAGGACCACTGGTGTAAGTCCTCTTTCTCCCCCTGCATATTATGCATCTTGTATTATACATCTTCTAGTATCTTTTTATGTCAGGCTAGTGCAGCTAGCCTGACTTGTAATGAATGGGCGTATATACAAGATCGGTCGGCATGTGTGGGCTGTGATTGGTGAGCATTAGGAAGGGCAATGACTTAGCATAGTAGGTCGTGTTAGAGGACAGCTTGGGGGCGTTTTTTTATTGTATGGGGGCGTACATTATGTTTTGTACTTGGGAGGAAGTCGGCTGTGTGAGAGTGAAAAGGATCATGGGAGCTGAGCTCCATAACCAGGAAGTACAGGGATTTTCACTGCAGCATATCTCACAAATGGGAGCGGTCAGACAAATAATGAAAAGTGCTGTGTGATGATGGAGGCAAGGTCTACATTGTGGCAGGTACTTCATTTCGTTTTTTTCACTATTGGATATCTCCTTTAAGCATATATTTAGCTACTGCTAAACATCCAAAAATTAAAGGCCCAAGGCCAGAAGCATCAGTGAGGCAAGTAGTTCCTGAAAGACACAGGATGAGCAAGGAGCAGGCAATCGCAGTACCCAAGAGGGTTTCCTAACCAACCCCTTACATTTAACGAAGAATGTATTTAGCTACTGCTAAACATTCAAAAATTAAAGGCCCAAGGCAAGAAACCTCAGTGAGGCAAGTAGTTCCTGAAAGACACAGGAGGAGCAAGAAGCAGGCAATCGCAGTACCAAAGAGGGTTCCATAACCCTAATTGATAACCCAAGAGGGTTTCATAACCTACCATAATTGGGAAATGTTGGTGTAGCAGCTTGGTCAATCTACTCTGAGGCATCTGGCATTGGTGGCTGGAAATCCTGGCTGATCCATCCCTGATTCATCTTGACAAACGTCAGTCTCTCCACATTTTTGGTGGACAGACGAGTTCGCCTTGGGGTGACTATGGCCCAAACCGCACTAAACACCCGCTCTGATGGCACACTACTGGCCGGGCAGGACAGCTATTCCAGGGCAAACTCTGCTAGTTGTGGCCATAAATCAAGTTTGGCTGCCCAGAAGTCCAGCGGATCTTCAATGGTTGTTGGCATGGCCATGTCAAGGTATGCCAGCACCTGCTGGTTCAGGTCCTGCTCCATGTCTACCTGCTGCTGATGAGTTGCTTCACTATGCGGGTGAAGAAAGCTACTCATCAGCAACTGTAGACTCAGGCTGCTGCTGATTGAGCTGGTATTGCTCCTCCTCCCACCACTCCACTCCCCAGCAGCCATGGCAGTGGAAGGTGAGCGCAGAGGGCCCCCCGAGTCAGACCTGCGACCATGGACCATGGTGGATGGACCATGTGGCCGATAGGCATCAGCCAACTGACTACGTAGAATGTCTCTGTAGTAGGTCAGTTTGTCCTCCCTCTCAGTGGGTGTAAAAAAGGCCCCCATTTTGGGACGGTAGCGAGGGTCTAATAAGGTGGAGATCTAGAAGTCATCCCGCTGACGAATTTTGACAATTAGGGGGTCACTACGCAAGCAACTGAGCATGCATCGTGCCATTTGCGCCAGTGACTCGGAGGGACTACCTGCCTCCATCTCCACTGCATACTGCCACGGTGTGTCTGGGTCCTCTTTCTCAACTTCCTCATAACCCTCAAGCTCCTCATACTCCTCCTCTCCTGTCCGAAGACTAGAAACACCGGCCATCTCATACAACCTAAACTGTGCTCTGCTCTGCCCTTCATCATCCTCCTCCTTCAGTTCAGCCCCCACAGGGCTCATGTAGCCTTGAGATGTAGGCACAACATCTCCATTGCCGTGACCAGCCATGGTTTCAATCATTTGTTGTAGGAAATGTAGGAGTGGAATTACGTCGTTCATGGCTTAATCCAGGCGACTCACAAATAATGTGGCTTCCTCAAAGGGCCTCAGCAAAAGGCAGGTGTCACGTATGAGCTGCCACTGGTTCACATTGAAGTTACACAGGGGAGTAGTCCTATCTGCTTGGATCATCAAGAAATCTGTGATGGCTTTTCTTTGTTCGTATAGTCTGTCCAACATATGGAGGGTGGAATTCCAACATGTGGCAACGTCACAAATAAGACTATGTTGTGGGATACCTTTCTGACGCTGCAACTCAAGGAAGGTGTGCTTGGCGGTGTACGAGTGGCTGAAGTGCATGCACAGTTTCCTTGCCATTTTCAGGATGTTTTGCAAATGGGGTGAAGACTTGAGGAAGTTCTTGATAACCAGATTCAACACATGTGCCATGCAGGGTGCATGTTTCATACTTCCTTGTCGCAGCGCGGACACGATGTTCTTCCCGTTGTCTCTCACCATGGTTCCCATTTCCAGATTTCGTGGAGTAAGCCATACTCGGATTTTTTTACAAATAAACTTTAGCAGTTCCTCCCCTGTGTGACTCTGTTCGCCAAGGCAAACCATGTGAAGAACAGCTTGACACCGCCGTGCCCTACACACATGGTACGATGAATGGCCACCGAGATTTGGACATGCAGTGGAGGCCGAGGACGCGGTGGAGCATGAGGAGGCAGCGTCGCACACTGTAACAGGACCAACTGCCTGTGAGCGAGAGCGTGGAGGAGGAAGCGGTGTGACCTGTCCAAGTTGCTGTTGTGGCTGTGCAGGAACGACATTTAACAAGTGAGACGTAAAAGACAAGTATTGTCCCTGCCCGTAGTTACAGCTCCACACGTCGGCGCTGCCGTGCAGTTTTGAACACACCGACAGGCTCAAGGACTGGCCCACCTTCTCTTGTACAAAACTTATGCAGGGCTGGTACTGCCTTCTTTACAAAGAAATGACGGCTTGGGACTCTCCACCTTGGCTCGGCACAAGCCATCAATTCTCTGAAAGGGGCAGAGTCCACCACTTGAAAAGGGAGGGACTGCAACACCAGCAATCTGGACAGGAGCACATTCAACTTCTGCGCCGTTGGATGAGTGGGCGCATACTGTTGTCTTTTGGACATGGCTTTGAAGATGGATTGTTGGCGAAATGGCTGACTAAAAGCGGGAGAAGCAGGAGCGACAGAAGGAGGGTTTGACACACAGCTCCCTTCGGCTGAGGTGGTGGAGCCTTGGCTGGATGAAGGAGGGAGCGGATGGCCACTGGGTGATGCAGCAGGCTGGACCACTACATTGGAGCCACGGTTCTCCCAGGCCACTTTATGTTGCCGACATTGGGACCCTAGCCACGCTTCACCTTCTGCTGACAGATCTTGCATGTGGCTACGTGAACCTCCTCCGGATGCCTTATGAAAAACTTCCACACCGCCGAGTAGCTGATTTTCCCACCAGCAGTCCGCACTAATTGACTGCTACTGGCGCCGTCTCCAGGAACCCCTGTTCCACTACCTGCCGGAAAGGTAGGCTGCCGCGAAGCAGGTGGTCTCCCCCGGGCACGTTTGGCTCCTGAATTTCCACTACTGCCACCACGCTGGCTGCCAACCGTGCTACCGCCTTGCTGCCTCAAGGGAAACCTGCAACTCTCTTCTCCCGATGATTATGAAGCCCCTTCTGCACCTGGCTCCCAAATGCGATCGGCTTCATCATCATCAACAGTTGTGTGCACGTCACTGATGTCCTCCTCAGGTTCCCCAACAGTGTCTGCTTCAGGACCCTGAACACTTGCAACACTGCCTCCCATGTCACTCGCCGCATCACTACTTGGCCGCCTAGCGGAGCAAGCGGCGCATGTCTCCTCCACTTCTTGGCTGTCCAGTAGCTGCTGACTGTCCTCTATTGGATCGTCCTCAGTAAATAGTGGAGCTGAACCCACAGCATAAGATACTTCTTTAGGAAAGGGAACAGCATAGGACAAAGGCAATGGGAGGACAAGGACTGCTCCCGGGCCATGCCAACTGAGGGTTGTGTCTGAGGAACCCGCCAACTGTTGACTGGGGGCGTCAGATGTCACTTGTGATTATGTGGATGAGCTTGTTAACCAATCGACGACGGCAGATGGGTTGGTGGTGGAGACACGACCGCTGGCTGATAACGGGAGCTCAGGCCTCTCGCTGTGACTCCTGCTGCCACTCGCCCCAAGTCTGCTGCCAACACTGCCTGAAGTATTTAGGCCTCTGCCACTCCTCTGTGCATGTCCTGGCACTTCTCTACCTGACATACTTAGTGTGTTTATGAGGGTATTACAATACGCTACACTACTATTTAAACAGTATTTGTCTAGAACAGCAGCAGGTGATTACTTATGGCTGTCCTTGAACAGTATGTAGGCCCTTGACAGATTAACAGGTACTAGATGGTACAATACTTGGATGTACCTATGCGGTATGCACTGATGAGGGCAGTAATATGCGTAACTATTAGCAGAAAAAAATGTTTTTGTAAAACACCAGCCGGTGGATACTATTGTTTGGACTTTGACGGTATGGAGTACCTTGACAGCTTAAGAGGTACTAAATGGTACAATACTTGCATGTACCTATGCGGTATGCACTGATGAGGGCAGTTATATATGCGTAACTATACGCAGAAAAAACTGTTTAAAAAAAAAAAAAAGCTGGTGAATAGTATTGTTTGGACTTGCACAGTATGTAGCCAGTCCCTTGACAGATTAACAGGTACAAAATGGTGCAAATGCACTACAGTCCACTGAACAATCACGTATTTCTGAACAGCAACAGAACCCAACAGTGCAGCACCACAAAAAAAAATCCAGGGATTAAACCCTAAATTGCACTCTGTCACACAATTCTGAGCAGCAGAAGTTTTGTGGAGCAAACGAAAATAAACTCAATTGGGCTTAACAAGGAGGAGATAAGATGCTTCCGAAAGTTCAGGCAGCTTGGAGATCTGTATGAGGCAGCTGACAGCCCCTCTCTGCTGCAATGCTCAATAACGTGAATAGGAGGTTTAGCAATCAATGATCCTTCTCAGTTTAACAGCACAGCACTCTGCACTCCTGCCTTTCCCTAATGCTGATGTGACTAGCAGTTGCAGTGTAACGCTGTGGTATGAGTTATTCACACACACGCAGTCCCGTCCTCTCCATCTGAGTGCATAGATTAAATGAAGAGAGGCAACATGGCCGCCGATTATATAGGGGCTGTGACATCACAGGGGTCAGTGAATACTGATAGGCTGCATCTCACATGTGATTCAGGGTCAGCCCGCCTACCTTCATTCCCGCTCTCCCATAATCACCTGCCCCATGTACTCACATGTGGATCCACCATCTTAGGTCCCCAATAGCCTGGAACGCTGTAAAATTTAGTTTAATGAAGCGATTTGCGTGATATTCGTATTCATTGCGAATCAAATTTTTCATGAAATTTGTAACGAATTCGGATTCGTGAACTTCGATTCACTCATCTCTATTCACAACCCTAACCCTGACCGAAAAACCCAAACCCTAACCAAAAATCCTAACCCTACTGCCCTCACTCTTGAACATTTTTTCTCAACGAGGGCATCAAAAGACATGCAAAATCTTGTAGACTAAGCAATGCTTCATTGAAAAAATATATATTTGGAAACCAAAACATGCATAGGACTACTTTTTCTCTCATATTTATTGATTTTTGAGAAGATAGGAAAAAAACACAAATAATTTGATAGGCTGTATAATACATCCATGATTCTTCGTTGGGGAAAAAAATAAACCTTAACCCTAACTGGTAATACAATACTTAACATGATGACTCGAAACATATCAAAGATACTATCATCCTGGTACATTTCAACTTAACGAGAGGACCAAATGATACTTAAAACTTCATCAGTACACAATCCTTCCTGGGGAAACTCTAACCCTAACCCTAACCCTACTGCTCTGACTCTTAAACGTTTCTTGTAGGCTATGCAATGCTTCATTGAAAAAAATATATCTTTGGAAACACAAACATGCATAAGAATATTATTTATATCATATATATTTATTCTTGAGAAGAAAGGGAAAAAAAACAAATAATTTAATAGGCTGTATGATACTTTACTGAGACTAGATATTATGTACCCTAACAGGTAATAGAATACTAACTATGAGGACAATAATTCTATGAAAGATGCAATCTTCCTGGTAAACTTAAGGAGAACAACAAATGACATTTAAAATCTTATAAGCTACGCAATTCTTTATTGGGAATAAAATAAACCTTAAGGGTATGTTCACACTGAGGAATTGGGGCGGAAATCACGCTGAAGATTTCCACCCCAAAATACAGTTTTTTTTCCGCTCAGAATTAGCAGCGATTCCGCGCGGAAATGCAGGTTTCATGTGGAGGAGGAGAAGAGGATATATGTATTTTTTTTATTCATAAATACTCCTCTTTTTTTCATGCAGAGATTCCGCTTGGAAATGCTTGTGACTGAAAAAAAAAATAACATTGATCTCTATGGGAGAACGATGCTGATTCCGCCTAAAAGAAAGAACATGTTCTTTCTACAAGCGGAACACACTTCCTCGTCAGAATTCTGCTTGGGGAAATTCCTCAGTGTGAACTGAGGAGCAGAAATTCTGTACAACTCTATGGGGTTTTCACTGCTGAATGATATGGTGAGGAAAAAGCGAGCAGAATTACTCATGGAAATTCCTCTCCAATTCCTCCATATGAACATACCCGAACAGGTAATACAATACTTAACATCATGTCATGAACCATATCAAAAATATGATCTTCATGGTACATTTCAACTTAAGGAGAGAAACAAATCACATTTAAAATCTTATCAGCTACACAATCCTTCCTGGGGAAAGACCCTAACCCTTGTTTGTAGGATGTAGGCTGATTATGGTATTGTATTTACTTAACCATTAGTATTTTGTTTTGTCCTTTGGGCTTTTTTCAACTTTGTTGGTATTCTAGTTCTATTCATGTAGGATGAAATAATGGTGTGGCCCACCCTCTCTGTCACATGATTGTGCAAAGCAGGCAAGGCTTTCTTTGCTAAATAATGGCAACTAGGTATGTGCCACCTGGGCACTAGTGTTGGGTGTGAATATTCACACTTCTAATTTTTATCGCGAATATCCCAAATTCGCGAATAATGCGAAGATATTCACTTTTTTCCACATATGCGCATATTCTCGAATGTGAATATTCGCACATTCCTTCTTTTCAGTCGTGGGCCAATTATAATGATGTACATACACTTGTCAGAGGTTATCAACAACATCCCTAGCAACCAATAGTAAATTTGCCCACCCCCTCACTGTTTTCTTCCTCAATTACGCGAATACGCAAATATTCGCATATGCGAATATAACGAATACGCCATATTTGCGAATATAAGACGAATATTAGCCTATATATTCACAAAATATTGCAAATTCGAATATGTGCAATGCCGGTCATCACTACTGGGCACACCCCATTAGTTGCCTGAAGGCTGAGGAGTCAACAAGATGATACGTGACCACCTGCGCCACCAACAGTTTTGCCAGGTGCGAATTGAGACACACTACAACAGGGTGAACGGACAATACTCTTATTTGGAGGACATGGACTTTGGAGGCAAATCCCGAAAATGGGCTGCCTGTGGTCGAGGCCTGGCTGTTATACAGTTGGCAGGGATCTAAAAGATTATCAGTAGCAGCAGCAGTGTTTTCCTGATGTTGTGGGGCATCTCGATCGTCTCACGTACCGTTAGCGGCTGTAGTGACACTCCATATGTCTACATAGAGATGTAGTATCTATAGTCGGACCCTAGCCATGGCTTACTTTCTGTTTGCAGAGACAATATTGTGCCAAGTTCTCTGCATCAGGTAAGGTAGAAAAGAAATTCCTCACAGCAGAATACCTGACAGGGACTGTACCACCTGACTGTGCCCCTCCCCTGGAAGTTTTTTTTGTATAGAACCTGAACTTGTAGAGGCATCACCATCACCTGAGCTCATCAGACCAGCAGTCCTATGCCTGTTACATTTCACAGGTTTTCTTCCCCTACCTCGGCTATGCTCTTCTTTTCTGCCACTGCCACTACTCTTCTGCTTTTCTGCTTTGAACAGGTCAGCTCCTCCTCAACTGGTTCCCACGTCCTGTTCCAGGTCAACCCCCCCCCCCAAAGGACGAGGGGGCCCTCCCTCCGTCTGGAGAAGAAAAGGTTTAGTCTCAAGGGGCGACACGCCTTCTTTACCATAAGAACTGTGAACTTATGTAACAGTCTACCTCAGGAACTGGTCACAGCAGGAAAAAGTAACAGCTTTAAAACAGGGTTAGATACTTTCCTGGAACAAAATAACATTAATGCTTATGAAGAAATATAAAATCCCATCCCTTCCCCAATATCGCGCCGCGCCACACCCCTACCTTTCAATTCCCTGGTTGAACTTGATGGACGTATGTCTTTTTTCAACCGTACTAACTATGTAGCTATGTAACATGACATTATCCTCAACATCAAACTTTTTATCATCCATAACACTCCTCTCTTCATGAACTTCTTGGGCTTTCTGCTTCCCTCCAGCATAACCACCATGCCTACCACCACCAGTCCCATTTGTGCTACGCTCAGCCAATTATTCCTCCCCCGCACCTCGGCAACACACTCCAAAGCTTGACTCTCCTCAAACAATTCCTCCTCGTGGCTAGTGCTATCCTTCTGTGTAGCAGTAGGAGGGAGAGGCAAAGACAGAGATGAGGAAACAGTAGAAATGGAGGAATCCACTGACAGGTCACTGTCATATTGTCAGAATTCTCTGCCCCCATCGTAATACTCATGTAGTCCAGAAAAGCTGGATCATCTGCAGAAACCAAATAGCCTTTGGCAAGCAGTGAGAACTTGAAATGGCTAGGTACTAGGTTAGGGTGGTTTCACACCACGTTTTGTACTTACGGTTCCCGTATACGGCTGGGAGGAGGGGGGCGGGGCTTAATCGGTCGACCACGTTTTTGCCTGCGGTCAGGAAACCGCATACAGCCGAAAACGCAGCCGACCGGAGACTGCGGTTCACTCCGGTCGGCTCATAGACATGCATTAAATACAGTTCCCCTATACGGCTGAGTGTGGGCGCCGTGATTAAGCCCCGCCCCCCTCCTCCCAGCCATATACGGTAACGGTAAGTACAAAACGTGGTGTGAAACCACCCTTAGTCTTCACAGGGCAAATCTGTGTCACATGGATGCCCTTTTTACTTTCCTGCTATCTCACAACTAGTAAGATGCAATAGGTGTTTGATGAAACCAATAATAATCAAGAAGAATGTGTTCACAGGACAAATCCATGTGAAATGCATGCTCTTTTAACTTTGCTGCTATCGCATAAATAAGTACAGACACTACATTAGAGTATATTAGCGATGTAACAGGTGTTTGATGAAACCAATAATATTCACAAATATGTCTTCTCAGGGAAAATCTGTGTCCAATGCATGCCATTATTTCCTTGCAGCTAACCTGCATTTAGGAAGACATAATTGGTGCTTGACAAAGCCATTAATATTCACAAAAATTGTGTTCATAGGGCAGATGTGTGACATGCATGCCATTTTTACTTTGCTGCTATTTAACAAGATGGAAGGAAACCTGTAGTAAATGTTTGAAAACATGTATTGAACTGTTGATTGGTAATGATGGAAAGACCATAGAAATTAGAGGGTCAGATTGATTCCTTGAAGATAAAGATAAAAAAAAAAGACCTCAACTCCTAGGGGGAGATTTATCAAAACCTGTGCAAAGGAAAACTTGCCCAGTTGCCCATAGCAACCAATCCGATTGCTTATTTCATGTTGCAGAGACCTTGACTGTTGTAGAGGTTAAGAATGAAAGAAGCAAGCGGATTGGTTGCTATGGGCAACTTTTCCTCTGGAAAGGTTTTGATAAATCTCCCCCCTAGTGTTTGGAAAAATTTAAAAGTGATCTAGATGTGATTTCCCTAAATGGAAGGGTGAAATCCAGAGTAAGAAAGTTGAAAAGTTGAAAAAAAAAAAAAAAAATCTGACAATGTTAACCCCAGTGTATACAGCCGGTGCAACAAGGTGGAGATGGATATCCTTCTATACACAGCTCCCAGGGAGGGGATTTATTAGGCAGAGGTTTGTACAAGGTGAGAGCAGAGGAACCACCCCCAAGGGCCAACCATCAAAGCAGGCGACCAGAGGTTCAAAGACCGGGGTTTACACCAGAAGGGCCAAGAGAACCGGAAGTACATAACCTCTCTGATCAACTGTTTACAGAGGATCAGATGAGAGTAATGGAAAAGGGTCTAACATTCTCACCAACAGATGATTATGATTTATTTTTTAAATGACCAAAGAACCATTTATCTAATCATAAGTTTTTATTAAAGAGGTATCTGGGTCACAGTCACAGCGCTACTGCCGTGATCCGAACATCTGTAATGGTGGATGGAGGTCTCCTCACCTGCCTCCGTCCGTCTCCCGGCATCTTCTGCTCTGGTCTGAGATCGAGCAGGCCAGAGCAGGAAATAGCCGATAATACTGATCAGTGATATGTGGTATGCATAGCACTGAACAGTATTAGCAATCAAATGATTGCTATAGATAGTCCCCTATGGGGACATTCAAATTGTGAAAAAAACAAGTAGAAAAATGTAAAAATAAAAAGTAAAGAAAATGTGAAAAATCCCCTCCCCCAATAAAAATGAAAATTGTCAGTTTTTCCCATTTTACCCCCAAAAAGCGTAAACGTTTTTTTAATAAACATATTTGGTATCTCCACGTGGGTAAATGTCCGAACTATCAAAATATAATGTTAATGATCCCCTACGGTGATTGGTGTAAACGTAAAAAATAAAAAAAATATCCAAAAATGATGCTTTTTTGTCACATCTTATTAAAAAAATAATAATAAAAAATGATATAAAAGTTTCATAAATGCAAATGTGGTATCGATAAAAAAGTACAGATGATGGGGCAAAAAATGAGCCCTCATACCGCCCTATATACGGAAAAATGAAAAAGTTAGAGGTGGTCAAAATAGGGCGATTTTAGATTACTGATTTTGTACAAAAAGTTTTTGTACCGCTTAAAAAAAATCTAAAAGTATCTAGCCATGGGTATCATTTTATTCATATTGACCCACAGAATAAAGAACACATATAATTTTTACCGTAAATTGTACAGTGTGAAAACGAAAGCCTCCAAAATTGTGGTTTTCATTTACATTTCCTCTCTAAAAAAATATTTTTTGGGTTCGCCGTACATTTTATGGTAAAATGAGAGGTTTCATTACAAAGTACAATTGGTCACGCAAAAAACAAGCCCTTATATGGGTCTGTAGATGGAAATATAAAAGAATTATGGATTTTAGAAAGCGAGGAGGAAAAAAACGAAAATGCAAAATTAAAATTGGTCTGGTCCTTAAGGTGAAAATGGGCATGGTCCTTAAGGGGTTAATGCACTTTCTATCCTCACTGCAGGATAATGATATGAATGATAGACTTATCGGCATGTTTAGTTACAAAGAAATTGAGTTCTTAGATTTACAAATATTTGTTGATGTCAACACTGACATACATTGAAAAAAGACTTCAGTCAATGCCGCTTCATCTCATCCACTGCACATTATTATCCTGAAGGGGCAATTTGGTTTAAACAAATAAATATTTATTTTAGAAGGAAACAAAATGGATACAATTGCTCCAGACAGTTTAAATGAAAGTCTGCACATCATTCTTATAGGGGGTTAAATATGTTTTTATTTTATTTTAGTTTTTATTTATTTTTTCATAGTTTTGTTTTTATTTTAATTTTTTTGTGTGTTTTATTTTTTTTATTTTTTTTTTATTTTTTATGTTTTTATTTTTTTTTTTAGATTTTTTATTTTTTTTCCCCCTTTACTTTTTTTCTTGATTTTTCTAGAGCTATCCGAATTTCTGCTGAGGTGAGTCCAGATGACCATTCCCAATTCACGGTGAGTTGTCCTCAGCATAATGAAATGGACCTAAAGAAAAAGACAGAGGATCAATGATAATATATTATGACAGATTAACAAATCAAGATTTATAATATATATGTTTCCTTTTTCTGCTATAGTGGCATGTGTATATATATATATATATATATATATATATATATATACTGCAATTATTTTTGGGCAAGTGATTTCACAGGAGGTGGTTTGGATCGTTAGTGGATCCAACATGTCACCCAGCCTGAGGTAGGTGAGTGTTTAGGGACCCATCCGATAAGAGGCCACCTCCGCGTGGTGGATGGGGGACACGTTTTGATCAAAAAGTGCGCTAAGAGCCTCCATTTTGTTGACCAAGTGTGCTGCTGCCATTTTCTTTTTTTACATGTTTTGTACTTGCCACAGCAGCGTGCACCCGTGTATTGGGTTTAGGTGCTGGCTACATTTTCATTTTTTTTTTTTTTCTTTGCTGTGCAAATTTGGGGGGAGTGGCTCCCTCTGTAGCCGTGCATCCCCTCCCCTATTTTCACAGGAGGTGGTTTGGATCGTTAGTGGATCCAACATGTCACCCAGCCTGAGGTAGGTGAGTGTTTAGGGACCCATCCGATAAGAGGCCACCTCCGCGTGGTGGATGGGGGACACGTTTTGATCAAAAAGTGCGCTAAGAGCCTCCATTTTGTTGACCAAGTGTGCTGCTGCCATTTTCTTTTTTTACATGTTTTGTACTTGCCACAGCCAGCGTGCACCCGTGTATTGGGTTTAGTTGCTGGCTACATTTTCATTTTTTTTTTTTTTTTCTTTGCTGTGCAAATTTGGGGGGAGTGGCTCCCTCTGTAGCCGTGCATCCCCTCCCCTATTTTCACAGGAGGTGGTTTGGATCGTTAGTGGATCCAACATGTCACCCAGCCTGAGGTAGGTGAGTGTTTAGGGACCCATCCGATAAGAGGCCACCTCCGCGTGGTGGATGGGGGACACGTTTTGATCAAAAAGTGCGCTAAGAGCCTCCATTTTGTTGACCAAGTGTGCTGCTGCCATTTTCTTTTTTTACATGTTTTGTACTTGCCACAGCAGCGTGCACCCGTGTATTGGGTTTAGGTGCTGGCTACATTTTCATTTTTTTTTTTCTTTGCTGTGCAAATTTGGGGGGAGTGGCTCCCTCTGTAGCCGTGCATCCCCTCCCCTATTTTCACAGGAGGTGGTTTGGATCGTTAGTGGATCCAACATGTCACCCAGCCTGAGGTAGGTGAGTGTTTAGGGACCCATCCGATAAGAGGCCACCTCCGCGTGGTGGATGGGGGACACGTTTTGATCAAAAAGTGCGCTAAGAGCCTCCATTTTGTTGACCAAGTGTGCTGCTGCCATTTTCTTTTTTTACATGTTTTGTACTTGCCACAGCAGCGTGCACCCGTGTATTGGGTTTAGTTGCTGGCTACATTTTCATTTTTTTTTTTTTTTTCTTTGCTGTGCAAATTTGGGGGGAGTGGCTCCCTCTGTAGCCGTGCATCCCCTCCCCTATTTTCACAGGAGGTGGTTTGGATCGTTAGTGGATCCAACATGTCACCCAGCCTGAGGTAGGTGAGTGTTTAGGGACCCATCCGATAAGAGGCCACCTCCGCGTGGTGGATGGGGGACACGTTTTGATCAAAAAGTGCGCTAAGAGCCTCCATTTTGTTGACCAAGTGTGCTGCTGCCATTTTCTTTTTTTACATGTTTTGTACTTGCCACAGCAGCGTGCACCCGTGTATTGGGTTTAGGTGCTGGCTACATTTTCATTTTTTTTTTTCTTTGCTGTGCAAATTTGGGGGGAGTGGCTCCCTCTGTAGCCGTGCATCCCCTCCCCTATTTTCACAGGAGGTGGTTTGGATCGTTAGTGGATCCAACATGTCACCCAGCCTGAGGTAGGTGAGTGTTTAGGGACCCATCCGATAAGAGGCCACCTCCGCGTGGTGGATGGGGGACACGTTTTGATCAAAAAGTGCGCTAAGAGCCTCCATTTTGTTGACCAAGTGTGCTGCTGCCATTTTCTTTTTTTACATGTTTTGTACTTGCCACAGCAGCGTGCACCCGTGTATTGGGTTTAGGTGCTGGCTACATTTTCATTTTTTTTTTTTTCTTTGCTGTGCAAATTTGGGGGGAGTGGCTCCCTCTGTAGCCGTGCATCCCCTCCCCTATTTTCACAGGAGGTGGTTTGGATCGTTAGTGGATCCAACATGTCACCCAGCCTGAGGTAGGTGAGTGTTTAGGGACCCATCCGATAAGAGGCCACCTCCGCGTGGTGGATGGGGGACACGTTTTGATCAAAAAGTGCGCTAAGAGCCTCCATTTTGTTGACCAAGTGTGCTGCTGCCATTTTCTTTTTTTACATGTTTTGTACTTGCCACAGCAGCGTGCACCCGTGTATTGGGTTTAGGTGCTGGCTACATTTTCATTTTTTTTTTTTTTTTTTTTTTTCTTTGCTGTGCAAATTTGGGGGGAGTGGCTCCCTCTGTAGCCGTGCATCCCCTCCCCTATTTTCACAGGAGGTGGTTTGGATCGTTAGTGGATCCAACATGTCACCCAGCCTGAGGTAGGTGAGTGTTTAGGGACCCATCCGATAAGAGGCCACCTCCGCGTGGTGGATGGGGGACACGTTTTGATCAAAAAGTGCGCTAAGAGCCTCCATTTTGTTGACCAAGTGTGCTGCTGCCATTTTCTTTTTTTACATGTTTTGTACTTGCCACAGCAGCGTGCACCCGTGTATTGGGTTTAGGTGCTGGCTACATTTTCATTTTTTTTTCTTTGCTGTGCAAATTTGGGGGGAGTGGCTCCCTCTGTAGCCGTGCATCCCCTCCCCTATTTTCACAGGAGGTGGTTTGGATCGTTAGTGGATCCAACATGTCACCCAGCCTGAGGTAGGTGAGTGTTTAGGGACCCATCCGATAAGAGGCCACCTCCGCGTGGTGGATGGGGGACACGTTTTGATCAAAAAGTGCGCTAAGAGCCTCCATTTTGTTGACCAAGTGTGCTGCTGCCATTTTCTTTTTTTACATGTTTTGTACTTGCCACAGCAGCGTGCACCCGTGTATTGGGTTTAGGTGCTGGCTACATTTTCATTTTTTTTTTTTTTTTTTTCTTTGCTGTGCAAATTTGGGGGGAGTGGCTCCCTCTGTAGCCGTGCATCCCCTCCCCTATTTTCACAGGAGGTGGTTTGGATCGTTAGTGGATCCAACATGTCACCCAGCCTGAGGTAGGTGAGTGTTTAGGGACCCATCCGATAAGAGGCCACCTCCGCGTGGTGGATGGGGGACACGTTTTGATCAAAAAGTGCGCTAAGAGCCTCCATTTTGTTGACCAAGTGTGCTGCTGCCATTTTCTTTTTTTACATGTTTTGTACTTGCCACAGCAGCGTGCACCCGTGTATTGGGTTTAGGTGCTGGCTACATTTTCATTTTTTTTTTTTTTTTCTTTGCTGTGCAAATTTGGGGGGAGTGGCTCCCTCTGTAGCCGTGCATCCCCTCCCCTATTTTCACAGGAGGTGGTTTGGATCGTTAGTGGATCCAACATGTCACCCAGCCTGAGGTAGGTGAGTGTTTAGGGACCCATCCGATAAGAGGCCACCTCCGCGTGGTGGATGGGGGACACGTTTTGATCAAAAAGTGCGCTAAGAGCCTCCATTTTGTTGACCAAGTGTGCTGCTGCCATTTTCTTTTTTTACATGTTTTGTACTTGCCACAGCAGCGTGCACCCGTGTATTGGGTTTAGGTGCTGGCTACATTTTCATTTTTTTTTCTTTGCTGTGCAAATTTGGGGGGAGTGGCTCCCTCTGTAGCCGTGCATCCCCTCCCCTATTTTCACAGGAGGTGGTTTGGATCGTTAGTGGATCCAACATGTCACCCAGCCTGAGGTAGGTGAGTGTTTAGGGACCCATCCGATAAGAGGCCACCTCCGCGTGGTGGATGGGGGACACGTTTTGATCAAAAAGTGCGCTAAGAGCCTCCATTTTGTTGACCAAGTGTGCTGCTGCCATTTTCTTTTTTTACATGTTTTGTACTTGCCACAGCAGCGTGCACCCGTGTATTGGGTTTAGGTGCTGGCTACATTTTCATTTTTTTTTTTTTTTTTTCTTTGCTGTGCAAATTTGGGGGGAGTGGCTCCCTCTGTAGCCGTGCATCCCCTCCCCTATTTTCACAGGAGGTGGTTTGGATCGTTAGTGGATCCAACATGTCACCCAGCCTGAGGTAGGTGAGTGTTTAGGGACCCATCCGATAAGAGGCCACCTCCGCGTGGTGGATGGGGGACACGTTTTGATCAAAAAGTGCGCTAAGAGCCTCCATTTTGTTGACCAAGTGTGCTGCTGCCATTTTCTTTTTTTACATGTTTTGTACTTGCCACAGCAGCGTGCACCCGTGTATTGGGTTTAGGTGCTGGCTACATTTTCATTTTTTTTTTTTCTTTGCTGTGCAAATTTGGGGGGAGTGGCTCCCTCTGTAGCCGTGCATCCCCTCCCCTATTTTCACAGGAGGTGGTTTGGATCGTTAGTGGATCCAACATGTCACCCAGCCTGAGGTAGGTGAGTGTTTAGGGACCCATCCGATAAGAGGCCACCTCCGCGTGGTGGATGGGGGACACGTTTTGATCAAAAAGTGCGCTAAGAGCCTCCATTTTGTTGACCAAGTGTGCTGCTGCCATTTTCTTTTTTTACATGTTTTGTACTTGCCACAGCAGCGTGCACCCGTGTATTGGGTTTAGGTGCTGGCTACATTTTCATTTTTTTTTTTCTTTGCTGTGCAAATTTGGGGGGAGTGGCTCCCTCTGTAGCCGTGCATCCCCTCCCCTATTTTCACAGGAGGTGGTTTGGATCGTTAGTGGATCCAACATGTCACCCAGCCTGAGGTAGGTGAGTGTTTAGGGACCCATCCGATAAGAGGCCACCTCCGCGTGGTGGATGGGGGACACGTTTTGATCAAAAAGTGCGCTAAGAGCCTCCATTTTGTTGACCAAGTGTGCTGCTGCCATTTTCTTTTTTTACATGTTTTGTACTTGCCACAGCAGCGTGCACCCGTGTATTGGGTTTAGGTGCTGGCTACATTTTCATTTTTTTTTTTCTTTGCTGTGCAAATTTGGGGGGAGTGGCTCCCTCTGTAGCCGTGCATCCCCTCCCCTATTTTCACAGGAGGTGGTTTGGATCGTTAGTGGATCCAACATGTCACCCAGCCTGAGGTAGGTGAGTGTTTAGGGACCCATCCGATAAGAGGCCACCTCCGCGTGGTGGATGGGGGACACGTTTTGATCAAAAAGTGCGCTAAGAGCCTCCATTTTGTTGACCAAGTGTGCTGCTGCCATTTTCTTTTTTTATATATATATATATATATACTGCAATTATTTTTGGGCAAGTGAGTGGTGTATAAAAAAATATGGGGGGGGAGGTATCGGTTGTGTATGGGGAAATATCTATATATATACATATATATATATGATGTACCTGTACGCCCTCATCCCGCTCACCTTCTATAATGCGGAGTCAGGAGCTGATAGCCATCAGGACCCGTGGCTAATACTGGACATCACCGATCGCAGTGATGTCCGGCATCTAAAAAAAAAAAGAAAAACTTTCCTGGCAGCTCAGCTGAGCTGAGCTGATTGGGACCACTGAGGTAAAACTGTGGTGTCCCGATCAGCTTAGAGGATGGCGGAAGGACCCTGCAGTCACGGTCTGCAGGCTGGAGCAGCAGAGCACCGATAACACTGATCAATGCTATGCTATGGCATAGCATTGAATAAACAGTGTATGCAATAGGAAGATTGCATGTAATAGTGCCCTATGGGGACCAACAAAATGGTGTAAAAAAGTTTTACAAAAAGTTAATAAATATGAATTAAACCCTTCTATAATAAAAGTTGGAATCACCCCCATTTTCCCCCAAAATATGGAAACAAAAATAAACATTAACAAATGTGGTACCGCCATGTGCACAAATGTCCGCACTATTAAAATTTAGTGTTAATTAAACCGCAAGGTCAATGGCATACATGTAAAAATTCCAAATTCCAAAATAACGTATTTTTTGCCACTTTGTATACCCAAAAAAAAAGCAGCAATCAAAAAGTACCATTAAAACATAAATTGTACCGATAAAAACTTCAGATTACAGCACAAAAAAATGAGCCCTCAGATGAGGAGAAATAAAAAAGTTATAGGGGTCAGAAGATGAAAATTTTGAACATAAATTTTCAAATAAAATACAACCTAAATAAATAAGAATCCTTTTTAACCTTATGGACCTACAGAATAAATATAAGGTGTAATTTTTACAGAAAATTGCACTTTGTAGAAGCCCCAAAAATGTACAAAATGGCGTGTTTTTTCTTTTCTTTTTCTTTTTTCAATTTTGCCCCACAAATATATTTTTCTGGTTTTGCCGTTGGTTTTGTGGGGAAATGATTGATTGTATTACAAAGTAAAATTGGTGGTGCAAAGAAACAAACCCTCATATAGGTCTGTAGGTGGAAAATTGAAAAAGTTATGATTTTTAGAAGGTGTGGAAGTAAAAACTAAAGTGCAAAAATAAAAAATGGCCTTAAGAGGTTAACATCGGTGATAATTAGGGTAGAGTATACTTCCAGGTTTCTTCATTTAATTTACATCTTTTCAGTTTCACATATGAATAAAATAGTACAATAGTATTATTGTTCTTGTAACTGTTGCATTGCACGCATGATTAATTTACACTCGATGATTGTATTAATTATGTATAATATTAAATATTAAATTGAAATACTTTTTGCACAATTTTTTTGTATATTCTTTTGAAACTTTCTGCTAAGTTGCCGGGAATTATATATATATTTTTTTCTACTCACTGCAATCAACTTTAATTGCAGCGTCTAAGGGGTTAATGCCGAACATCATTGTGATCGGTGATGTCCAGCATTAGACATGGGTCCCACCAGCTGATAGCTGCCAGGACCACCCTGCTATGACACGCAAATAAAAATATGGTCTTGGAGGTGCTGCTCAAGAAGTTGTCACAAAACCAAGGACTCAGGCCAGCACAGGACAATAGATTATTTATTTTTGACAATACGGACGACGTGTTTCGGCACACAAACAGTGCCTTCCTCAGGTCCAATTATACAATGATATAGAAACAAATATAAAACTATTCCCATTGCAGATAGAGAATAATCTATTGTCCTGTGCTGGCCTGAGTCCTTGTTTTCCTTGATCAGCACCTCCAAGACTGTATTTTCTTCTTGTTATTTGCATATCCTTGTTGGTCTCCTCACGGGAGTCCAGGACCGGTCCGAGTGCAGCAGCCACACCTATACTCACCTTGTCTACATCCAAACATATCTCTGTAAACCACGACTCCCAGAAGCCGTGGATCATAGTGCCTTTACCCAACAGGTTAGTATATCACTTAGGTGTGGTGGAGGGTTCACACCAAGTTGATATACACTACAAGGGAGCGCCCCCTGTTTTCTCTTTTTTGTAATCTCTTCCAATATCGGCCTGCTATGACACAAGGACAGCTCCTGAGCCCAAGTCATAGAAGGGGAGCGGCCGCAGGGCGTACAGGTAAGCCCTGCATCCTTAAGAGGTTGAAACATATTACTGAATGTTACTTGTGGTGTGAATACATTAATGACAGTAAAGTATTATCTTTTATGGGAGTGCAGAGACTAAACTTGCAGGATGTTCAAGACAATGAAAAAAAGCTCAGAAAATTAGAAGCTCGTTGGATATTAAGAATGAAAGCCCAGGAAAATGCAGGCTGGAGCAGCAGACCACCGATAACACTGATCAATACCCATACGTCCTTCGTCCCCATCAGGTAAAAAATCTTAATCCTTCCAGTACTTATCGGCTGCTGTATTCCCAGAGGAAGTTTTTTTTTAATTTATTTTCTGTCTGATCACAGTGCTCTCTGCTGAAACCTCTTTCCATGTCAGGAACTGTCCAGAGCATGAACAAATCCCCATAGCAAACCTATCCTGCTTTGGACAGTTCCTGATGTTTTTATTACAAAAGCATATCTACTGCAGGTAATGTTGATTCCCACTTCACATTTGTATTTGGATATGTAGTTAGCATTATTTTTCATCTGATCCTCCATATTGTATGTTACCATTTTACCTTTATTATCAGGCCCAAACTTGCCATTCTGTGCACTGGATTTTGCCCATTGGGCCGGGCCACCCACAGGCCCACCCAGTCCAGGACAAATTTAACTATAAGCGCGTCTATCAGATCCACCTATAGTTAAATGCAGGGCTCAGCTGATTGACAGAGCTAAGAGCTATTGGCTTCTTGCCCTGTCAATCACTCTTGAGGCTGTCTGCGATATGCAGGCAGCCAACAAGAGGCCCGAGTGTCCATCCTCTGTGCTCTATGCTCCAGCGCATGAGTGAAGTCATCATCATGCGCCGAAGCACAGAACGGAGGAGAAGGCAAGAAGAAAGGCCCTGCTGAGGAGCCAGGGGAGTATAGTTTTGTTTGTCTTTTTAACTTAACATTAGTGGCTGCATTAAAGGAGGCTGCTACACTAAAGGGGGCTGCTGCACTAAAGGGGGCTGCTGCACTAAAACTTCCTAAAAAGGGCTGCAACCATGTACATGGGACTACTGCCTACAGGGTGTAAAGAATTTTATAAGAAGCTGCTATTTCCTAAAAGGAGAAGCAATCTACAGGGGGAGCTACCTACAGGAGACGTCTATCTACAGGGGTACCTACCTACTCAGGGCACCTGCATAAAGGGGGAAACTACATGAAGGGGCCTGTATACCTACTGAAGCGACCCAACTAATAGGGGGAGGACAAACCAACTCTTTCACAACACACTTATCTTCCCTTTTTACTGTGTAGGACACTAAGAGGGTTATAATGACTGTTTGGAAAAGTGCATTTCCTAAAAATTTCTGTTGATGAAGAATTACTATTTGTCTGGCAATGTAGAAAATTCTGGGTATTCACATTGAGAAGTATTCCAGAACCCACAGATATAGCCACCACCATCATTTGAAGTTCTCTACTGTATCCATGGTGTACTACACAATGTCATACAATGGATTCAATGTCACCACACAGTCAGTGGCGCACTGTTTTATCTTTATGTTCCGCCACCATACTGTAGCTGGCATCCGCTACCTCTGTAAACATGCATGTTAGTTATACATTACTGAAATGTGTAGAGCTGCAGATCAAGGCCGTATTTATAGATCGTGCTGCCCTGGCCACGCCAACTAAATACACCCCATTAAGGTGATTCCATAAGCGTTAGATTTCTTTTTTATATATAGAGCTGTGATCAGCTTTCTGATGAGAGCCAAGCAAAATGGAGGGGTGCCGCACTCAGCCCAGTGTTAATGCCCCTTTATTCTAGAAATTGGTGGGAGTCTCAGCAGCCAGACCCTATCTAATCTTCTGACCTGTCTCTATAACATGCTGGACATATAGAAAGACTAAAGGTTAGTTAGATCATCTTTTTTTATCAGAATATATCCAAATTGATCTTATACTCACTGCTCAGTTTTCTTTGTTGCAGCAGATGCAGCAAAAAATACATCTAAGTCTAATAAAAAAAAAAGAAAAAAAAGAAACAAGTTGACATAAATGAATATTTCCAGGGATACAAATTTGAAAACTATATTTAAAACTCTGTAGAAGCCTCATGAAATATGAGGTAGAACAGGAATCTCTGGCACACTTATAGTTAATCTCAGTGGTTCTCTTGCCTGAGTTCCCCTTGACAGCCCATTCCCAATGAATTGTACCCTCATATTAGAGACATTTTGTAATGGTTATAGTATAATTCATATGCTTCACTATCCTCTATAACAGGTCCCCTGTTCCTTTCCCTATCCCCCCAGTTCCCCAATTTACAGGTGAAGTCTTCTCTAACCGGAGTTGTTTACTTTTCTTTTCTTCGCTATCTGGCCTAGACCGCCATTAAGATTTCTCCCATACAAGACTTCTCCACTGAACCAGCCAAACAAACATTTTAGGCTCCTTTCTGCGGTACAATACCCGCCTATTTACAAACTCCCCATGTTTATTGTCACACACAGTAATAGTACCTGCTTTATGTCCCCATAAAGTTGTTAGGCCCCCTCTGTGCCCCCAAAAATAACTGTAGGCCCCCAAACTGCCCCCATATATAGTTGTAGGCTGCCATACTGTCCCGCTTCGGTGCTCCATTGCACCTCTGGTCTGGGGACCTATTGCTATGGCTCATAGTAGTAGGACCCCTGTCTGGGTCAGTGGAGCAACAAAGCTGATGGTAGTTATTGCCCACAGCAGCCCAGTGCCCGCACTTCCCCTTGCTGTCCTCCTGCTTCGCTTCTCTGTGCGGTGATGTCAGCCTACCATTTTGTTTCAAAGCAGTCCAGAGCAGTAACCAGTGGCTGTGGCTGCCATTACTGATTTTTTTTCAAGTACCCCCTGGAGAACTGCTAAGTACTTGAACCCCAGGTTGAGAACCACTGGTTTATCTAGATATCACAATCCATAGGAATGGCTGTCCCTTGTACTGCAGCTTGTCCTGGTGAATGGGCCCCAACTAACCAAAAATTTCTTGTCTGTCCTAAGAACAGGCCATCAAATTTATAGCCAAAAGTAATTTAAAGAATGTATCTGAATGCTTGTTGTGGGCAACTATTGTATGCACTTCATCAGCATTGCTAGGTCTCCAAAAGGCCCGGGGCTAGAGACCATAGCCCAGCAATGCCCTTACCACACCCACAGACATGCCCCCACCACACCCTCATACACACCCCCTAACCACACCCAGCCTCCTTCTTTAATATTCTCCCACTACTGTACACAACATGCTGCACATACGAAACCAACACTTCATGTATGGTTTCTGAAGCAGTTCTAATAGAGATTGCATTATTTTACTCTCTTAATTTATGGGGACATTACACGTCTATTCTGGTGATTGGTGGGTATCCCCTATCCTGAGCAAAAGGGGTTATTTAAAATTTTATACGTCTAAGAGCAATAATGTTATCAGTCTGTCACCTGAGTTTAGGAGGACATCCTAGACCAACAAACTGAAAACCCCCATCATTACCACCACAGCCCATACCCAGAAACTAAGTCGCCTGAATAAACCCTGCCAGACATCATGCCCTCTTAATATAACCCTGCTATACAGTGTTCCATCAGAATATAACACTGTCAAAAACTGTACCCCCTGCCACACTGTATCTATAATAATAATACTGCCACACACTGTATCTATAATAATAATAGTAATACTGCCACACACTATTTCTTCTCAGTTCGGCTGAATCCCACCTCTGCACAGTCCTCCTCCAGACCCCTCAGCCCTTCTCCTCCAGAGCTCTCTGCCCTTCTCCTCCACACCCCTCTGTCCACTTCCATCTCCAGACCCATCTGTCCACCTTCTCCTCCAGACTCCTCTGCCCACTTCCTCCTCCAGACCCCTCTGTCCACCCCATCCTCCAGGCCCCTCTGTCTGCTTCCTCCTCCAGACCCCTCTGTCCAATTCCAGACTCCTCTGTCTGCCTCTTCCTCCAGACCCTTCTGTCCGCATCCTGCTCGAGACCTCTCTGTCCACCTCCTCCTCTAGAACCCTCTGTCTGTCTCTTTTTCCAAACCCCTTTATCCACCTCCTCCTCCAGACCCCTCTATCTGCCTCCTTCTCTAAATTCCTCTGTCCGCCTCCACTCCAGACTCCTATGTCCTCCTCCAGATTCATCTGTCTGCCTCCTCCTCTAGACCTCGTCTCCTTCTCCAGACCCTTCTGTCTGCCTCCTCCAGACCCTTCTTTCCTCCTCCTCCTCAAGATCCCTCTGTCCGCCTCCTCCTCCAGACCCCTCATTTATCATACACATCTATTATATACATACATACATACATTCATACATCTATCATACATACATACATCATACATGCACACATCTATCATACATACACACATCTATCATACTTACATCTATCATACATACATACATACATCACACAAACATGCAAACATCTATCATACATACACACATCTATCATACAATATTCTATCGTACATACACACATCTAGCATCTATCTATCTATTTATTTATCATACACACACACACATCTCCTTTGCATACCTTTACCTTGAGGTGGTAAGTCTGGTGACATTTGGCGTGCCCACGCACAGCACGTAACTCCCCAGAAGCCACCGTTGCGTTTAAGCAGCTGTGGCTACAAGCACCAGACCCGGGGCTACATCCTCCTTAACCCCCCCCCCCCAGCAAGGCCCCTACACTATATTTATATGTGAGATCACTACTGAAAGTATACATATGTAATGAGGCATCTACACCATTGTGTGATCTGTAGTGTTACAATACTCGATCTCTCTACTTACATTGACACTGCCCTCTTTCTAAGACTTTTATTCTTCTTTTTATAATCCTCAAGCTCTTCTGATGTCTCCTCCCTATAATATATAGAACATACATTATCTAACATATAACTATATAAAGGCCAGATGTTATTATGATTTTCAATGAAGGGTTTCCAAGAACATTGAACCACAAATACAACTGTATAGCATCAGCACTGAGACTCCTGAGGAAGCTTATAGGGAACCTGTCTGGCCCACTTACCCCTATAAGCCAGACCCAGCACCTTGTAGATGTAGCGCACACCATCTGGACGCTTTGCTATACATGTCCAAGGTACTGGGGAGGAATTATAGGGGTTAGGGGCTCGGAAAGATTCCCTTTAATCACTTAATAAAGTTCAATAACTTTCTAAAATCATTCAATTCCAAATTTTTAAGATATTTGCTGTCAGTAAATACAGTCCAGGATATAACTGCACCAAGTCTAGGCAATGCTCTGCAAGCAAAATATATATTATATCAACAGCAGTACAAATTCAGTACAAATTCAGGTAATATATGTTCCCAATGCTGGGGTAGTGGGCTGGAGATCGCAGGGGGGTCCCAGTGGCCAGACCCTCTCGTGATCAGACATCTTATCCCCTATCCTTTGAAGAGGGGATAAGATGTCTGGGGCAGAGTGCTAATTTAATATCGAAGTGCATCGGTTTAGTTTAATAGAGTGTAACAGTAGCTACATTGCATGTAGATTAGCATATGGTCATGTGACAGCAATGAAAAAATATATTCATACAATCAGGATTCTTCTTTTGTGATTGGTCAGACTTTGTCTAGTGAACAGGGAAAGGGAATTAGTTTTTCCCCCACCTCATTGGCATAAAAAGGGGCACCATTAATGGGGCGAGGGGCTATTTGTAGTATGGGGCATGTAGGGAGTCGTACCTTATGTCAGGCATCCGGGGCCTCCATGTCATCCTGGGATAATGGTCGTCCCTGTAATAGAAAAACAGAACTTTAGTTAAAAGGGTACTCCGTCAGAAAACATCTTATCCCCTTCCAAAGGATAGGGGATAAAATATTTGGTCATGGGGGTCCCGCCTTTGGGGACCCAGCTTTGAGCTTCCGCGTACATCCCAACACGCCCCTTACATTCATGTCCATGGGAGGGTGCATGACGGCTAGTACGTAGCCATTATGCCTCCTCCCATAGACATGAATGGAGGGGGCATGGCGGCTGTAGTCCCCAGTCATCCAGAACAGAGCAGAGTTCTCGCACCAGATGACTGGGGTGCCGCACCGGAGATCACAGGGGTCACCAGCGGCTGGACCCCCGCAATCAGACATCCTATCCTCTCTCCTTTGGATGGGGGGATAAGATGTTTTCCAGCAGAAGATCCCTTTAATATCATTTTCCTTTCATATGACTTGGAAAACACAGATAATGTCGTCCATAAGGACAAATCTAGTCCAGATTAAAATATCAAGATAGGATAATGTGTTTTATATACAATTGAGAATATTTCCTTATATACGTCTACAAGTAAGACTCCTACCCACCTAAAGACTCTCGGAGCCTCCTGGACCCTGGATAGCCATTTGTAGGAGAAGAGACAAAAAGAAACATAAGAAATATTCCCCTCAGGGGCCACAGAATAACCTCAAGTATAAAGCTGCCTCTGAGAATAACGCCCTTTGTTGTCCATAGTAACTACAGAATCAGTTTCTAGCGTATATTCACATGTGCATATTTTCCATTGTGGATTTGCTATAGCAGATTTTGCTACCCTCTGAAGTCAATACTGAAGCAGATTTACATCAGAAAATATACATGTGTGAAAGCACCCTAAGATCTATAAATTCTGCAGGAACAATGACACGTGGATTCGGATCGGCTGCTATGGCCACGAAGGTTTCATCCAGAACACTTTGGATACATGAGGCCAAGTATTATGACTCATTGAAGACATTTATACAATGGTATACAATACATGCCTTATATCTGGCCCTTCATCATTGGGGCTGTCATTATTTGGTCCCTCCTCATGGGGTCCGTCCTCAATGGGGTATGAATCAGTCCTGTTAGTTAAAGAATGAATAGATCAATAAGAATCCAAAATATATCAATATATTGTGTCCTATAACAGTTATATTACTAAACCCAATATATAAAACTTACAAATTTAGTGTTATCACAAATTGTACTGGCTTCAGCCTGCTTCTGCATCATTCACCCCTGACAGGAAATTGTGTAGTCCTTTTATTTTCTGAGTGGTGTTGTCCCAAGATCCCTGGCTCCTTCCCACAGACAACGCCTCATCCTCTGGTGTCTCAGAAGGTGTGCCTTGACCTGAGCTCCAGCCCAACCTCCTGAGTGATGTCATCACCTCTAACCCTGCCCCTACATCCTACATCACCTCCTCCCTGTTATAGGCTAGTCTATCTAATTATGTATATGTTCTGATTAATTATGAATATTGCTAGAATTGCCATCTTGCTTGGAGGCTCCTACAAGAAAGACTCCTACCCACCTGACGAACCGCTGAGCCACATGAACCCTGGATAGCAATCTGTAGGAGAAGTGACAAGAAGAAACATAAGAAATATTCCCCTTAGGGGCCATAGAGTAAGCTCAAGTATAAAGCTGCCTCTGAGAATAACACCCTTTGTTGTCCATAGTAACTACAGAATCAGTTTTTAGCGTGTATATTTACATGTGCATATTTTCCGCTGTGGATTTGCTATAGCAGATTTTGCTACCCTCTGAAGTCAATGCTGAAGCAGATTTACATGAGAAAATACACACGTGTGAACGCACCCTAAGGTCTATAAATTCTGCAGGAACAATGACACGTGGATTCGGATTGGCTGCTATGGCCACGAAGGTTTCATCCCGAACACTTTCTATACATGAGGCCAAGTATCATGACTCATTGAAGACATTTATACAATGGTATATAATACATGCCTTTTATCTGGCCCGTCATAATTGGGGCCGTCATCATTAGGGCCATCATCCTTGGGTCCTTCACCATTAGGCCCGTCATAATTAGGTCCCTCCTCTTGGGGTCCGTCTTCAGTGGGGTATGCATCAGTCCTGTTAGTGACAGAATGAATCGATCAATAAGAATCCAAAATATATCAATATATTGTGTCCTATAACAGTTATATTACTAAACCCAAGATATAAAACTTACAAATTTAGTGTTATCACAAATTATACTGGCTTCAGCCTGCTTCTGCATCATTCAGCCCTGACAGGAAATTGTGTAGTCCTTTTATTTTCTGAGTGGTGTTGTCCCCAGATCCCCGGCTGCTCCCCACAGACAACGCCTCATCCTCTGGTGCCTCAGAAGGTGTGCCTTGACCTGAGCTCCAGCCCAACCTCCTGAGTGATGTCATCACCTCTAACCCCGCCCCTACATCCTACATCACCTCCTCCCTGTTATAGGCTAGTCTATCTAATTATGTATATGTTCTGATTAATTATGAATATTGCTAGAATTGCCATCTTGCTTGGAGGCCATAATCTCACCAATCTCAAAGTGATGGCTTGTCATAGATCAGTGGTCTCCAGATTGTGGCCCTGCAGATGTTGTAAAACTACAACTCCTGGAATGCCCAGACAGCCGTTGGCTGTCTGGGCATGCTGGGAGTTGTAGTTTTGCAACATTTGAAGTGCTGCAATTTATAGATCACTGTCCTAGATTAACAAAATAAACTAATGTGTAAATGTTCTTGGTGTAACAAGTAGAGAGCGCTAAGCAAGACAAATTTATAATGTAAGTCTATGGGATTGTCTCAGGCAGCTGCGCTTTTCTCCCGCTTGTTCCAACAATTGGTCAAGGTCTGAACACTCAGAACCTTATTGAAACTTGTCTCTAGAACATGTCTAAAGGTTTTATAGCGTCAGGTGTTAACCCAATTCTGTCCATATTTCAAAGCCTCATTCTTGTTTTTTTTTTTTTTTTTTTTTTTATGGACATACATCATTGCATTAGTATTCTTTTTCCTGGTATACATTAAAGGGGTACTCCGCCGCTAGACATGTTATCCCCTGATAGGGGATAACATGTCTGATTTTGGGGGGTCCGGCAATCTCCGGGGCTGGGGCTTCCATGATCGTGACATCACACCAAGTCCCCTCCATTCATGTGTATGGAAGTGGCCATGAGAGTCGACACTCCTCCTCCCATAGACATGAATGGAGCGGGAGTGGCAGTCATCCGTCACCAAGTGGCGTTCGCTGCCTGCACCAGATGACTGGGGTGCTGCGAAAGAGATCACGGGGGTCAAGCCGCAGGCTACCTCCGCATTCTTCGCCACAGCACCCCAGTCATTTGGATACGGATAACATGTCTGGCGGGGAAGTACCCCTTTGAGTCATTTCCATTAATTCTTTCTGTACTGTAAGGATGTGGGTTCTCTGTACTTACGTAACTTTCTTTTTTTTTTTTGGGATATCACTATCCTCCTCGGGAATCTCCCTATTGTGCATTGAAAAAAATTGACACATATAAATATGTAAATACAAAAAGTGAAAGAGAACACAAAGAGATCAGGATTAGGTCTCTACAGGTTTGCAGTCTGTGAATGTAATAGAATGTGCCATAGTGAGAGGATATAAAATGTTGTATTTGAAGGAGTACTCCGCCCCTAGACATCTTATCCCCTATCCAAAGCATGGACCCCCGCGATCTCCAGCCCACCACCTTGGCATTCTGAACATTTATGTTCAGAACGCCGGTTTCAGGTGGCCGTGGTTTTATGTCACGGGGGGACAGCAGTCACACCCCCTCCCATATACATGAATGGAGTGGGCTTGACGTCACCACCACAGCCTCCTGAAACTGGCGTTCTGAACATAAATGTTCCCAATTCTGGGTTGGGGTGCCCAGTGGCCGGACCCCCCTAGTGATCAGGCATCTTATCCCCTATCATTTGAAGAGGGGATAAGATGTCTAGGCGTGGAGTACTAATTTAATATCGAAGTGCATCGGTTTAGTTTAATAGAATGTAACAGGAGCTACATTGCATGTAGATTAGCATGTGGTCATGTGACAGCAATAAAAAAAATATATTCATACAACGAGGATTCTTTTTTTGTGATTCCTCAGACTTTGTCTAGGGAACAGGGCACGAAAAGGGACGCCAATAATGGGGGGGGGGTTTAGCTATTTGTAGTGTGGGGCATGTAGGGAGTCGTACCTTATATCAGGCATCCGGGGCCTCCATGTCATCCTGGGATAATGGTCATCCCTGTAATAGAAAAATAGAACTTTAGATAAAAGGGTACTCCGCCAGAAAACATCTTATCCCCTTCCAAAGGATAGGGGATAAGATGTCTGGTCGTGGGGGTCCCGCCTTTGGGGATCCAGCTTTGAGCTTCCGTGTACGTGACGTCACGCCACGCCCCCTACATTCATGTCTATGGGAGGGTGCATGACGGCTAGTATGTAGCCATTACGCCTCCTCCCATAGACATGAATGGAGGGGGCATGGCGGCTATAGTCCCCAGTCATTCAGAATAGAGCAGAGTTCTCGCACTGGATGACTGGGTGACGGACCCGAGATCGCAGGGGTCACCAGCGGCGGAACCCCCGCAATCAGACATCTTATCCTCTCTCCTTTGGATGGGGGATAAGATGTATTCCAGCAGAAGATCCCTTTAATATCATTTTCCTTTCATATGACTTGGAATACACAGATAATGTCGTCCATAAGGACAAATCTTATCCAGATTAAAATATCAAGATAGGAAGATGTGTTTTATATACAATTGAGAATATTTCCTTATATACGTCTACAAGGAAGACTCCTACCCACCTAAAGACTCTCGGAGCCTCCTGGACTCTGGATAGCCATCTGTAGGAGAAGAGACAAGAAGAAACATGAGAAATATTCCCCTCAGGGGCCACAGAATAACCTCAAGTATAAAGCTGCCTCTGAGAATAACACCTTTTGTTGTCCATAGTAACTACAGAATCGGTTTTTAGTGTATATTCACATGTGCATATTTTCCGCTGTGGATTTGCTATAGCAGATTTTCTACCCTCTGAAGTCAATACTGAAGCAGATTTACATCAGAAAATATACATGTGTGAACGCACCCTAAGGTCTATAAATTCTGTAGTAACAATGACACGTGGATTCGGATCGGCTGCTATGGCCACGAAGGTTTCATCCGGAACACTTTGGATACATGAGGCCAAGTATTATGACTCATTGAAGACATTTATACAATGGTATACAATACATGCCTTTTATCTGGCCTGTCATAATTGGGGTCGTCATCATTAGGGCAATCATCCTTGGGTCCTTCACCATCATAAATAGGTCCCTCCTCATGGGGTCCGTCCTCAATGGGGTATGCATCAGTCCTGTTAGTGAAAGAATGAATAGATCAATAAGAATCCAAAATATATCAATATGCTGTGTCCTATAACAGTTATATTACTAAACCCAAGATATAAAACTTACTAATATAGTATTATCACAAATTGTACTGGCTTCAGCCTGCTTCTGCATCATTCAGCCCTGACAGGAAATTGTGTAGTCCTTTTATTTCCTAAGTGGTGTTGTTCCCAGATCCCCGACTCCTCACCACAGACAACACCTCATCCTCTGGTGTCTCAGAAGGTGTGCCTTGACCTGAGCTCCAGCCCAACCTCCTGAGTGATGTCATCACCTCTAACCCCGCCCCTACATCCTACATCACCTCCTCCCTGTTATAGTCTAGGCTATCTAATTATGTATATGTTCTGATTAATTATGAATATTGCTAGAATTGCCATCTTGCTTGGAGGCCATAATCTCACCAATCTCAAAGTGATGGCTTGTCATAGATCAGTGGTTTCCAGATTGTGGCCCTGGAGATGTTGTAAAACTACAACTCCCAGCATGCCCAGACAGCCGTTGGCTGTCTGGGCATGCTTAGAGTTGTAGTTTTGAAATATTTGAAGGGCTGCAATTTATAGATCACTGTCCTAGATTAACAAAATAAACTAATGTGTAAATGTTCTTGGTGTAACAAGTAGAGAGCGCTAAGCAAGGCAAATTTATAATGTAAGTCTATGGGATTGTCTCAGGCAGCTGCGCTTTTCTCCCACTTGTTCCAACAATTGATCAAGGTCTGAACACTCAGAACCTGATTGAAACTTGTCTCTAGAAAATGTCTAAAGGTTTTATAGCGTCAGGTGTTAACCCAATTCTGTCCATATTTCCAAGCCTCATTCTTGTTTTTTTTTTTTATGGATATACATCATTGCATTAGTATTCTTTTTCCTGGTATACATTAAAAGGGTACTCCGCCGCTAGACATGTTATCCCCTGATAGGGGATAACATGTCTGATTTTGGGGGGTCCGGCAATCTCCGGGGCTGGGGCTTCCATGATCGTGACATCACACCAAGTCCCCTCCATTCATGTCTATGGTAGTGGCCATGACAGTCGACACTCCTCCTCCCATAGACATGAATGGAGCGGGAGTGGCAGTCATCCGTCACGGAGTGGCGTTCTCTGCGTGCACCAGATGACTGGGGTGCTGCGAAAGAGATCACGGGCGACCTCCGCATTCTTCGCCACAGCACCCCAGTCATTTGGATACGGATAACATGTCTGGCGGGGAAGTACCCCTTTGAGTCATTTCCATTAATTCTTTCTGTACTGTAAGGATGTGGGTTCTCTGTACTTACGTAACTTTCTTTTTCTTTTTTGGGATATCACTCTCCTCCTCGGGAATCTCCCTATTGTACATGGAAAAAAATTGACACATATAAATATGTAAGTACAAAAAGTGAAAGAGAACACAAAGAGATCAGGATTAGGTCTCTACAGGTTTGCAGTCTGTGAATGTAATAGAATGTGCCATAGTGAGAAGATATAAAATGTTATATTTGAAGGAGTACTCCACCCCTAGACATCTTATCCCATATCCAAAGCATGGACCCCATCCACCTTGTGCTGGAGATCTGAACATTTATGTTCAGAACGCCGGTTTCAGGTGGCCGTGGTTTTATGTCACGGGGGGACAGCAGTCACACCCCCTCCCATATACATGAATGGAGTGGGCTTGACGTCACCACCACAGCCTCCTGAAACTGGCGTTCTGAACATAAATGTTCCCAATGCTGGGTTGGGGGGCCCAGTGGCCGGACCCCCCTCGTGATCAGGCATCTTATCCCCTATCATTTGAAGAGGGGATAAGATGTCTAGGCGTGGAGTACTAATTTAATATCGAAGTGCATTGGTTTAGTTTAATAGAATGTAACAGGAGCTTCATTCCATGTAGATTAGCATGTGGTCATGTGACAGCAATGAAAAAATATATTCATACAACGAGGATTCTTCTTTTGTGATTGGTCAGACTTTGTCTAGTGAACAGGGCACGAAAAGGGACACCATTAATGGGGGGGGGGGCTATTTGTAGTGTGGGGCATGTAGGGAGTCGTACCTTATATCAGGCATCCGGGGCCTCCATGTCATCCTGGGATAATGGTCATCCCTGTAATAGAAAAACAGAACATTAGTTAAAAGGGTACTCCGCCAGAAAACATCTTATCCCCTTCCAAAGGATAGGGGATAAGATGTCTGGTCGGGGGGGTCCCACCTTTGGGGATCCAGCTTTGAGCTTCCGTGTACGTGACGTCACGCCCTATATTCATGTCTATGGGAGGGTGCATGACGGCTAGTATTTAGCCATTACGCCTCCTCCAATAGACATGAATGGAGGGGGCATGGCGGCTGTAGTCCCCAGTCATTCAGAATAGAGCAGAGTTCTCGCACTGGATGACTGGGTGACGCACCGGAGATCGCAGGGGTCACCAGCGGCTGGACCCCCGAAATCAGACATCTTATTCTCTCTCCTTTGGATGGGGGATAAGATGTATTCCAGCAGAAGATCCCTTTAATATCATTTTCCTTTCATATGACTTGGAATACGCAGATAATGTCGTCCATAAGGACAAATCTTATCCAGATTAAAATAAGAAACATGAGAAATATTCCCCTCAGGGGCCACAGAATAACCTCAAGTATAAAGCTGCCTCTGAGAATAACGCCCTTTGTTGTCCATAGTAACTACAGAATCGGTTTCTAGCGTATATTCACAAGGGCATATTTTCCGCTGTGGATTTGCTATAGCAGATTTTGCTACCCTCTGAAGTCAATGCTGAAGCAGATTTACTTAAGAAAATACACACTTGTGAATGCACCCTAAGATCTATAAATTCTGCAGGAACAATGACACGAGAATTCGGATCGGCTGCTATGGCCACGAAGGTTTCATCCGGAACACTTTGGATACATGAGGCCAAGTATTATGACTCATTGAAGACATTTATACAATGGTATACAATACATGCCTTATATCTGGCCCTTCATCATTGGGGCCGTCATCATTAGGGTCATCATCCTTGGGTCCTTCACCATCATAATTAGGTCCCTCCTCATGGGGGCCGTCCTCAATGGGGTATGAATCAGTCCTGTTAGTGAAAGAATGAATAGATCAATAAGAATCCAAAATATATCAATATATTGTGTCCTATAACAGTTATATTACTAAACCCAAGATATAAAACTTACTAATATAGTTTTATCACAAATTGTACTGGCTTCAGCCTGCTTCTGCATCATTCAGCCCTGACAGGAAATTGTGTAGTCCTTTTATTTTCTGAGTGGTGTTGTCCCCAGATCCCCGGCTGCTCCCCACAGACAACGCCTCATCCTCTGGTGTCTCAGAAGGTGTGCCTTGACCTGAGCTCCAGCCCAACCTCCTGAGTGATGTCATCACCTCTAACCCCGCCCCTACATCCTACATCTTCTCCTTCCTGTTATAGTCTAGGCTATCTAATTATGTATATGTTCTGATTAATTATGAATATTGCTAGAATTGCCATCTTGCTTGGAGGCCATAATGTCACCAATCTCAAAGTGATGGCTTGTCATAGATCAGTGGTCTCCAGATTGTGGCCCTGGAGATGTTGTAAAACTACAACTCCCAGCATGCCCAGACAGCCGTTGGCTGTCTGGGCATGCTTGGAGTTGTAGTTTTGCAATATTTGAAGGGCTGCAATTTATAGATCACTGTCCTAGATTAACAAGAGAAACTAATGTGTAAATGTTCTTGGTGTAACAAGTAGAGAGCGCTAAGCAAGACAAATTTATAATGTAAGTCTATGGGATTGTCTCAGGCAGCAGCGCTTTTCTCCCGCTTGTTCCAACAATTGGTCAAGGTCTGAACACTCAGAACCTGATTGAAACTTGTCTCTAGAACATGTCTAAAGGTTTTATAGCGTCAGGTATTAACCCAATTCTGTCCATATTTCCAAGCCTCATCCTTGTTTTTGTTTTTTTTTTGTTATGGATATACATCATTGCATTAGTATTCTTTTTCCTGGTATACATTAAAGTGGTATTCCGCAGTCATCCGTCACCGAGTGGCGTTCGCTGCATGCACCAGATGACTGGGGTGCTGTGAAAGAGATCACAGGGGTCAAGCCGCAGCCGACCTCCGCATTCTTCACCACAGCACCCCAGTCATTTGGATACGGATAACATGTCTGGCGGGGAAGTACCCCTTTGAGTCATTTCCATTAATTCTTTCTGTACTGTAAGGATGTGGGTTCTCTGTACTTACGTAACTTTCTTTTTCTTTTTTTGGATATCACTATCCTCCTCGGGGATCTCCCTATTGTACATGGAAAAAAATTGACACATATAAATATGTAAATACAAAAAGTGAAAGAGAACACAAAGAGATCAGGATTAGGTCTCTACAGGTTTGCAGTCTGTGAATGTAATAAAATGTGCCATAGTGAGAGGATATAAAATGTTGTATTTGAAGGAGTACTCCGCCCCTAGACATCTTATCCCATATCCAAAGCATGGACCCCCGTGATCTCCAGCCCACCACCTTGGCATTCTGAACATTTATGTTCAGAACGCCGGTTTCAGGTGGCCGTGGTTTTAAGTCACGGGGGGACAGCAGTCACACCCCCTCCCATATACATGAATGGAGTGGGCTTGACGTCACCACCACAGCCTCCTGAAACTGGCGTTCTGAACATAAATGTTCCCAATGCTGGGTTGGGGGGCCCAGTGGCCGGACCCCCCTCGTGATCAGGCATCTTATCCCCTATCATTTGAAGAGGGGATAAGATGTCTAGGGTCGGAGTGCTAATTTTATATCGAAGTGCATTGGTTTAGTTTAATAGAATGTAACAGTAGCTATATTGCATGTAGATTAGCATGTGGTCATGTGACAGCAATGAAAAAATATATTCATACAATCAGGATTCTTTTTTTGTGATTGGTCAGACTGTGTCTAGTGAACAGGGCACGAAAAGGGACACCGTTAATGGGGGGTGACTATTTATAGTGTGGGGCATGTAGGGAGTCGTACCTTATATCAGGCATCCAGGGCCTCCATGTCATCCTGGGATAATGGTCGTCCCTGTAATAGAAAAACAGAACTTTAGTTAAAAGGGTACTCCGCCAGAAAACATCTTATCCCCTTCCAAAGGATAGGGGATAAGATGTCTGGTCGTGGGGGTCCCGCCTTTGGGGACCCAGCTTTGAGCTTCCGTGTACGTGACGTCACACCCTATATTCATGTCCATGGGAGGGTGCATGACGGCTAGTATGTAGCCATTACGCCTCCTCCCATAGACATAAATGGAGGGGGCATGGCGGCTGTAGTCTCCAGTCATCCGGAACAGAGCAGAGATCTCGCACCAGATGACTGGGGTGCCGCACCGGAGATCGCTGGGTTCACCAGAGGCGGGACCTCCGCAATCAGACATCTTATCCTCTCTCCTTTGGATGGGGGAATGAGATGTTTTCGGGCAGAATATCCCTTTCATATCATTGGCCTTTCATATGACTTGAAATACACAGATAATGTTGTCCATAAGGATAAATCTTGTCCAGATTAAATTATCAAGATAGGAAGATGTGTTTTATATACAATTGAGAATATTTCCTTATATACGTCTACAAGGAAGACTCCTACCCACCTAAAGACTCTAGTAGCCTCCTGGACTCTGGATAGCCATCTGTAGGAGAAGAGACAAGAAGAAACATGAGAAATATTCCCCTCAGGGGCCTCAGAATAACCTCAAGTATAAAGCTGCCTCTGAGAATAACGCTCTTTGTTGCCAATAGTAACTACAGAATCAGTTTTAAGCGTATATTCACATGGGCATATTTTCCATTGTGGATTTGCTATAGCAGATTTTGCTACCCTCTGAAGTCAATACTGAAGCAGATTTACATCAATAAATTCTGCAGGAACAATGACACGTGGATTTGGATCGGCTGCTATGGCCACGAAGGTTTCATCCGGAACACTTTGTATACATGAGGCCAAGTATTATGACTCATTGAAGACATTTATACAATGGTATACAATACATGCCTTTTATCTGGCCTGTCATAATTGGGGCCGTCATCATTAGGGTCATCATCCTTGGGTCCTTCACCATCATAATTAGGTCCCTCCTCATGGGGTCCGTCCTCAATGGGGTATGCATCAGTCCTGTTAGTGAAAGAATGAATAGATCAATAAGAATCCAAAATATATCAATATATTGTGTCCTATAACAGTTATATTACTAAACCCAAGATATAAAACTTACTGATATAGTTTTATCACAAATTGTACTGGCTTCAGCCTGCTTCTGCATCATTCACCCCTGACAGGAAATTGTGTAGTCCTTTTATTTTCTGAGTGGTGTTGTCCCCAGATCCCCGGCTGCTCCCCAAAGACAACACCTCATCCTCTGGTGTCTCAGAAGGTGTGCCTTGACCTGAGCTCCAGCCCAACCTCCTGAGTGATGTCATCACCTCTAACCCGCCCCAACATCCTACATCCCCTCCTCCCTGTCATAGTCTAGGCTATCTAATTATATATATATATATATATATATATATATATATATATATATATATATATATATATATATATATATATGTTCTGCTTAATTATGAATATTGCTAGAATTGCCATCTTGCTTGGAGGCCATAATCTCACCAATCTCAAAGTGATGGTTTGTCCTAGATCAGTGGTCTCCAGATTGTGGCCCTGCAGATGTGGTAAAACTACAAATCCCAGCATGCCCAGACAGCCGTTGGCTGTCTGGGCATGCTGGGAGTTGTAGTTTTGCAACATTTGAAGGGCTGCAATTTATAGATCACTGTCCTAGATTAACAAGAGAAACTAATGTGTAAATGTTCTTGGTGTAACAATGGGGTTATCAGGCAGATAATACGAAGAGAAAATAGTTTGTATTTACCTGATCTTTGCCTCTGCAGCTAAAAAAATACAAAAAAGAAATGAAAATTGTTAATATGTTTATTGCAAATATCCATTAGGTCATGTTTGCAGTAGAATCATACTGCAGAGGAAGAATAAGGGATCTCATACATGGAAAAATAAATTGCCCATCACAAGTGATGATCAACTATATAGAATAGTGTTTCCCAACCAGTGTGCCTCCAGCTGTTTCAAAACTACAACTCCCAACATGGAGGAAGTTGTAGCCTTGAAACAGCTGGAGCCACACTGGTTGGGAAAGTAGATCAGCATTGCCTCAAGGTATTATGACATATTTTTTTGTTCTCAAGTAAATTTCAGGCTCTTCACACCTATGGACACCACGGCCACCTGACAGATCAGTGGACTTATATTGGTGCATGTTGATTTCCATTACTGTATGGTGTTTATAAATGTATTTATTAATTAATTTATTTTTGTTAAAGGGGTACTCCAGAGGAAAAAAATACTGGGGCCAGAAAATTCTACAGATTTGTAAATTACTTCTCTTTAAACATATTAACCCCTTCCAGTACTTATCAGCTGCTGTATGCTCTAGAGCAGTGTTTCTAAAACGCGGTCCTCAAAGCATCAGGCATCACCACAGTTATAGCACCTGTGAAAGACTAAGGAAATCCTGAAAACATGACCTGTTGGGGTGCTTGAGGACCACATTTGGGAAACACTGCTCTAGAGGAAGTTATGTAGTTCTTTCCAGTCTGACCACAATGCGCTCTGCTGCCACCTCTGTTCTTGTCAGGAACTTTTCAGAGAAGGAGAGGTTTGCTATGGGGATTTGCTCCTACTCTGGACAGTTCCTGACACGGACAGAGGTGGCAGCAGAGAGCACAAAATGAAAATGACTACATAACTTCCTCTGAAGCATACAGCAGCTGATAAGTACTGGAAGGATTAAGATTTTTAAATAGAAGTAATATACAAATCTGTAGAATTTTCCAGCACCAGTTGATTTAAAAGAAAAACCTCTAGAGTACCCCTTTAAGCTTAAAAGGATTCCATAAGCCTCCAATGTAGATGTATCACAATCTTATGGGCACAAAATGAATATAAAGAGACAAATGTGTGAGAGAATAGCAATACTTACATGGGGTGATGATCTCTGCCGGCTGTAATAGTAAAGCAAAGGTATAAGCAGAGAGGTATATAAAATCATGGGAAGATTTCACATTGTTACATTGTATGGTGTATCACATAAATATTCCATTATACTTTATCTATTATAAGAAATTGTATTTAATTAAGATTTATTCATCACAAAATAGGGAAGATTTCTTAATGACGGACTGTAATGTGCCAGTATCTACCCCCAGCACTAGAAATGGTTGGGCCCAGTACTGGGGCAGAGAATGGACTGGAGACACATGGGGGAGATTTACTTTAATAAATCAGAATTGTGGTGTCATTTGTAAGAAAAAAATGTAGTTCTCAGTAAAGAGGTGTTTCTCAAGATGCTAAACTGTGCGCCAATAAATGTGCAAGAGTTCTGGTGCAAGAAGATGACACAACTTAGGTCAACTAAGGCTAAACTCACATCTGGGTCAGAGCTCCAGGCTGTTTTTTTAGAATGCCGGGTGCTGCAGGAGATCGTGGGGGGCCCCAGCTTCAGGACCCCAGCAATCAGACATCCTCTCCCCTTCTAAGATGTCTAGAAGCAGAGTACCCCTTTAATAAACATGACCAGATGGGAGGAAAGAAGGAGAGGTCGCCATCTTGTTGTTTTCCTCTGGCCATCCTTACAATAAAATGAATTCAGAAGGAGTAGGAAGAGGAGGCCCTGATATCAGCGCAGGAGCAGGGGTGAAGGTGAGTGGGATTTTTATTTAAGGAAGGGGTGGGGGGAGAAAATTACCTATCTACCTTTTACCTGCGTGCACACCAACCTACATTTCTTCTTGCAAATCTACCTTTACTATTCACCTACCTACCTTCCCTACCTTCTACTTACCTAACTGCCTTTAATATCTCCCTAACGGCTCTATCTAGCTGTTCTATCTATCTATCTATCCATCCATCCATCCATCTATCTATCTATCTATCTATCCTCAACATATACCTACCGGCCTCCACTATCTACCTACTTACCTACTCAGTCACATGCCTGCACACCTACCACTTGCACTATCCACATGTCTGCATGCCTACCTCCCTTAGACTTGCATTAAGGGGACAGAGCCGTGACGTCACAATACACCGGCCCCGTGATCGTGAGTCATCAGACACGGAGCGATCTTTGCTCCTTGAGGCTGATGACAGGGGGTGCTGCATGAGAGATTGCAGGGGTCAGGTATAAAACATCAAATAATGAGTGGGATCGGCTAAGCAAAGTTCCATCCACCATTTTGACTCAAGGGACTCTGGTGATCACACTATGGGTGGTCCAAAGAGTCTCTGTAAGCCCCTCTAATCCTTCAGATGCTGTGAGCAATATTTATTATGGCATCTGAATGGGTTAATGGAAGGCATCAGCTGATCATGGCGGCATCTATGAAGCGAGTGAAGGAGCCTCTCAGTCCGGATGCCTCTATGGACCTACATGTACGTCCTGGTGCACCAAGTACCCAGCAGCCAGGGAGTACAAGTACGTTCTGCATCCTCTAGGGGTTAAATGAAATTATTTGAAAATTAATAACATACAGAAAATATGTGTAAACGATGTTTTAACCCCTCCTCTGACAGGACTTCTGGGCCATAATACCCAAGCAATATTTTCCGTTTTTCCATTGGTGCCTTTCAAGTGCCATATAAGGGCTTGTTAATACAAACAAAAAAAACACAAGAGGTGCGCCCCTAGTGAGGACCGTTTAAACAATGAAAGGAGTGAGCATAAAGATGGGTTCTTACCCCTGGGTGTTGCGCTCAGAGCACAACACCTATAGTAGCATCAAAGTGTAGAGGTAAACGGGAAACCGCTGCCACGAGGACCAAGCCCGGTAAGACGCTCGTCAATCCGGTAAATAGCAATAGGGATAGTCCGTGGATGAGATCCTCTTAAAAAGGCGCTGGTACCCAGGAATGGATGAAAAGTTTCTTTTATTTGCAACGCGTTTCGATCCCGAACCGGGATCTTCGTCAGGCATACAATACAATAAAATAAGGTTACATTTATAATGTTAGGAAATTGATGACCACTTCCGGGGAACCGGAAAATGACGTGTCATGGCTACGTGTCATTTTGATAAACATGACACTGGTAAAGTGTTTGTTCAGTCAATTCCATAAAAATATATAAAAATACCAATTAGAGATATAAATGTTAAAATAGTGGAAGTATTGCACTAAATTTAGTAGAATATAAGAACTTTAAAAGAATGAATGAAAAGCAGTACCTAAGTGTGACCATTAGATGGCAATGTTGTAGTACGTAAATGTACAAGGGAACCAGTACCTAAAAACCACCACTAGGTGGCGGTGTAGTGGAGAGGGAATAATGGTGTAGTTGCTCAAAAACTACCACTAGATGGCAATGTGGCCCTGATGTTGTAAAGTGATGGATGTCCTAGCAACCATCCGGAGAAAAGAGTGTGGAGAGAAAAATACTCGGTAAGTGGAAACAGAAAAGTCTTTTTTGTCATCACCTTTTTGTCTTAAAGATGATTATTTGTTTGTTGAGTCTTCTGTAGAAATTTGCTTGTTTATAGTTTTTTGATAGTGATTGGTTAGGGGATGACTTCAGAGGTTTATTGTTTTTATTAGAGGATGACTTCCGATAGTTCATTAAGGCCATCGGGAATCAAAGTTCCCATTCTGTAAATCCAGTATACTTCTTTTCTTTTCAGTTGTTCAAACCTGTTGGAAGCATTGTGTGGTATTATTTCCAGGGGGGTAATTTTGATAGGATTAGTTATATCTGGATGAAATAGAGCACAATGTTTGGACACCCCATGTAGCATAAATTTGTTTTTAATGTTGTGTCGGTGTTTATTTAATCTGTTATGGAGCGGTTGTGTGGTTCTCCCGACATATTGAAGTGAGCATGTACATTCTATAACGTATATCACATAGTCGGACTGACATGTGAGGTGGTTTTTTATAGTAAATCTTTCTCCCGTTTTTTTTGAAATGATTTGGGTAAGACCATGTGTAATTTCTCCGCAACATCTACAATTTTTTCTGTAACATTTGTAACTGCCCGATTTTAAAGCATGGTTTGCAGCTTTTTCATCGGTTTTGAGACGGTGTTGGCGTAGCTGACTTGGGGCTAATAAACTCTTCAAATTCGGAGCTCTCCGGAAGGTCAGCTGTGGGTTAGCAGGTAAATGTTGTTGAAGATATTTGTCCTGTTGCAAGATGTGCCAATGTGACCTTAAAATATTTTTTATAGACGGTATATTTTTGTTAAATGTTGTGATGAAATTCATAGAGAATTTATTGTCCATTTTTTCAGCATTGGTTTTAGGTTTTGGTGCTAGGCAACTTCTTTGATCCAGGTTCCTGGCTTTCTCAAATGCGGTTTGGATGATATGTTCCGGGTATTTTTTTGATCTGAAACGTTTGTTTAAAATACGGGATTGGGTTAAAAAATCACTGTCTCTTGTGCAGTTTTTTCTTATTCTCCGAAATTGGCTAAAAGGGATGTTATGGATCCATTTTTTATAATGTCCGCTATGAAAATCCAAATAACTATTCACATCGACAGATTTAAAATAAGTAGATGTAAAAATGTTATTAAAAGCGTCATGTGAAATACATAGATCTAAAAATGTAATCGTGGTAAAATCTGATTCCATTGTAAAAGAGATACCCCAATCATTACTGTTTAGTGTTTCCAAAAGAAGGGATTCTGATCCAGTTTGTCCGTCCCATATAAAAAACAGGTCATCAATAAAACGGCGATAAAATCTGATATGCGGTGATAAAATGGGGTTATCCCAGATAAAAGTGTTTTCAAAATCACCCATAAATAAATTTGCGAATGAAGGTGCCACTTTCGCGCCCATCGCCGTGCCGGTTTCCTGGTGATAAATATTTCCGTTGTATAAAAAATAATTGTTTTGTAAAATGAAGCTCAGACTGTTAATTAAAAATTCTCTGTGTGCAGTGGATAAAGTGGCGTCGTGTTCCAGGTATTTTTTAACACATTGGATCCCTTTATCATGGTTGATATTACTGTAAAGTGCTTGTACGTCACAGGTGATGAATTTCCAACCTGGTTTCCATTTTATATCTAAAAGTAGTTCGATCAAATGTGTTGAATCACGGAGATAACTCTGTAAATTGAGGACATGTTCCTGTAAATACAGATCTATGTAGTGGGCTAAATTACTCGTCGCAGATGCTGTACAGGAGACAATGGGACGGCCTGGAGGTTTTTTTGTGTTTTTATGGATTTTGGGTAAGAAATAAAAATAAGGTTTATTTCCGTTTTTTATTGTAATATAATTACGTTCATTTTTAGTCAGAATGCCTTGTTTATAGGCATCATTAATTATGGATCTGGAATTTTATGAAGAAGAAGCTAACAATATTTTATCCAACACACTATACTACAGTACCATCAGAAATGATCCTTTTAAAAAAATGGAAGCAGATCTTCATAATCTGATTAATGATGCCTATAAACAAGGCATTCTGACTAAAAATGAACGTAATTATATTACAATAAAAACGGAAATAAACCTTATTTTTATTTCTTACCCAAAATCCATAAAAACACAAAAAAACCTCCAGGCCGTCCCATTGTCTCCTGTACAGCATCTGCGACGAGTAATTTAGCCCACTACATAGATCTGTATTTACAGGAACATGTCCTCAATTTACAGAGTTATCTCCGTGATTCAACACATTTGATCGAACTACTTTTAGATATAAAATGGAAACCAGGTTGGAAATTCATCACCTGTGACGTACAAGCACTTTACAGTAATATCAACCATGATAAAGGGATCCAATGTGTTAAAAAATACCTGGAACACGACGCCACTTTATCCACTGCACACAGAGAATTTTTAATTAACAGTCTGAGCTTCATTTTACAAAACAATTATTTTTTATACAACGGAAATATTTATCACCAGGAAACCGGCACGGCGATGGGCGCGAAAGTGGCACCTTCATTCGCAAATTTATTTATGGGTGATTTTGAAAACACTTTTATCTGGGATAACCCCATTTTATCACCGCATATCAGATTTTATCGCCGTTTTATTGATGACCTGTTTTTTATATGGGACGGACAAACTGGATCAGAATCCCTTCTTTTGGAAACACTAAACAGTAATGATTGGGGTATCTCTTTTACAATGGAATCAGATTTTACCACGATTACATTTTTAGATCTATGTATTTCACATGACGCTTTTAATAACATTTTTACATCTACTTATTTTAAATCTGTCGATGTGAATAGTTATTTGGATTTTCATAGCGGACATTATAAAAAATGGATCCATAACATCCCTTTTAGCCAATTTCGGAGAATAAGAAAAAACTGCACAAGAGACAGTGATTTTTTAACCCAATCCCGTATTTTAAACAAACGTTTCAGATCAAAAAAATACCCGGAACATATCATCCAAACCGCATTTGAGAAAGCCAGGAACCTGGATCAAAGAAGTTGCCTAGCACCAAAACCTAAAACCAATGCTGAAAAAATGGACAATAAATTCTCTATGAATTTCATCACAACATTTAACAAAAATATACCGTCTATAAAAAATATTTTAAGGTCACATTGGCACATCTTGCAACAGGACAAATATCTTCAACAACATTTACCTGCTAACCCACAGCTGACCTTCCGGAGAGCTCCGAATTTGAAGAGTTTATTAGCCCCAAGTCAGCTACGCCAACACCGTCTCAAAACCGATGAAAAAGCTGCAAACCATGCTTTAAAATCGGGCAGTTACAAATGTTACAGAAAAAATTGTAGATGTTGCGGAGAAATTACACATGGTCTTACCCAAATCATTTCAAAAAAAACGGGAGAAAGATTTACTATAAAAAACCACCTCACATGTCAGTCCGACTATGTGATATACGTTATAGAATGTACATGCTCACTTCAATATGTCGGGAGAACCACACAACCGCTCCATAACAGATTAAATAAACACCGACACAACATTAAAAACAAATTTATGCTACATGGGGTGTCCAAACATTGTGCTCTATTTCATCCAGATATAACTAATCCTATCAAAATTACCCCCCTGGAAATAATACCACACAATGCTTCCAACAGGTTTGAACAACTGAAAAGAAAAGAAGTATACTGGATTTACAGAATGGGAACTTTGATTCCCGATGGCCTTAATGAACTATCGGAAGTCATCCTCTAATAAAAACAATAAACCTCTGAAGTCATCCCCTAACCAATCACTATCAAAAAACTATAAACAAGCAAATTTCTACAGAAGACTCAACAAACAAATAATCATCTTTAAGACAAAAAGGTGATGACAAAAAAGACTTTTCTGTTTCCACTTACCGAGTATTTTTCTCTCCACACTCTTTTCTCCGGATGGTTGCTAGGACATCCATCACTTTACAACATCAGGGCCACATTGCCATCTAGTGGTAGTTTTTGAGCAACTACACCATTATTCCCTCTCCACTACACCGCCACCTAGTGGTGGTTTTTAGGTACTGGTTCCCTTGTACATTTACGTACTACAACATTGCCATCTAATGGTCACACTTAGGTACTGCTTTTCATTCATTCTTTTAAAGTTCTTATATTCTACTAAATTTAGTGCAATACTTCCACTATTTTAACATTTATATCTCTAATTGGTATTTTTATATATTTTTATGGAATTGACTGAACAAACACTTTACCAGTGTCATGTTTATCAAAATGACACGTAGCCATGACACGTCATTTTCCGGTTCCCCGGAAGTGGTCATCAATTTCCTAACACTATAAATGTAACCTTATTTTATTGTATTGTATGCCTGACGAAGATCCCGGTTCGGGATCGAAACGCGTTGCAAATAAAAGAAACTTTTCATCCATTCCTGGGTACCAGCGCCTTTTTAAGAGGATCTCATCCACGGACTATCCATATAAGGGCTTGTGTTACGCTGAGCGCTCCGGGTCCCTGCTCCTCCCCGAAGCGCTCGCGGCGTTTCTCTCCCTGCAGCGCCCCGGTCAGACCCGCTGACCGGGAGCGCTGCACTGACATTGCTGGCGGGGATGCGATTCGCATAGCGGGACGCGCCCGCTCGCGAATCGCATCCCAAGTCACTTACCTGTCCCGGTCCCCGGCTGTCATGCTCTGGCGCGCGCGGCTCCGCTCTCTAGGGCGCGCGCGCGCCAGCTCTCTGAGATTTAAAGGGCCAGTGCACCAATGATGGTGCCTGGCCCAATCTTCCTGATTAGTTTCCACCTGTGCACTCCCTACTTATACCTCACTTCCCCTGCACTCCCTTGCCGGATCTTGTTGCCTTGTGCCTTGAGAAAGCTACTCTGTGTTACCTCTACTGCGTTCTTGACCATCTGCTATCACCATTGACTACGAACCTAGCCGCCTGCCCCGACCTTCTGCTACGTCTGACCTTGCTCTTGTCTACTCCCTTGTACCGCGCTTTTCTCAGCAGTCAGAGAGGTTGAACCGTTGCCAGTGGATACGACCTGGTTGCTACCGCCGCTGCAAGACCATCCCGCTTTGCGGCGGGCTCTGGTGAATACCAGTAGCAACTTAGAACCGGTCCACCGGCACGGTCCACGCCAATCCCTCTCTGGCACAGAGGATCCACCTCCAGCCTGCCGAATCGTGACAGTAGATCCGGCCATGGATCCCGCTGAGGTTCCCCTGCCAGTTGTCTCTGACCTCACTACGCTGGTCGCCCAGCAATCCCGACAGATCGCCCAACAAGATCACCAGCTGTCGTACTTGACCACCATGACACAGCAACTTCAGTCACAGCTACAGCAGCTTCAGTCACAGCTACAGCAATTTCAGTCTCAGCTACAGCAGCAACAACCATCTCCTCCGCCGGCTCCTGCACCTCTTCCGCAGCGAGTGGCCGCTCCTAACCTCCGCTTGTCCCTGCCGGTCAAATTTGATGGGGACTCTAGACTCTGCCGAGGCTTCCTGTCACAATGTTCCCTACATTTGGAGATGTTGTCGGACCAATTTCCTACTGAACGGTCGAAGGTGGCTTTCGTGGTTAGTCTCCTGTCTGGGAAGGCTTTGGCATGGGCCACACCGCTCTGGGACTGCGATGACCCTGTCACCACCACTGTACACTCCTTCTTCTCTGAGGTTCGCAGTGTCTTCGAGGAACCAGCCCGAGCTTCTTCTGCCGAGACTGCCCTGCTGAACCTGGTCCAGGGTAATTCTTCAGTAGGCGAGTACGCCATCCGATTTCGTACTCTCACTTCCGAATTATCTTGGAACAACGAGGCTCTCTGCGCGACCTTTAAAAAAGGCCTATCCAGTAACATCAAAGATGTGCTGGCCGCACGAGAGATTCCTGCCAATCTGCATGAACTTATCCATTTGGCCACCCGCATTGACATGCGTTTTTCGGAAAGACACCAGGAACTCCGCCAGGAAAAAGACCTTAATCCCTGGGCACCTCTCTCACGGTATCCCTTGCAATCTACCCCTGTGCCTCCCGCCGAGGAGCCTATGCAAGTAGATCGGTCTCGCCTGACTATTGAAGAGAGGTCTCGCCGTAGGGATAAAAATCTATGTCTGTACTGCGCTAGTACCGAACATTTCTTGGTGGATTGCCCGATTCGTCCTCCACGTCTGGAAAATGCACGCAGGCAACCTGCTCATGTGGGTCTGGCGTCTCTGGGTACTGAGTCTGCTTCTCCATGTCTCACTGTGCCCGTACGGATTTCTCCTTCTGCCAACTCCTCCTTCTCTGCCGTGGCCGTCTTGGACTCTGGTTCTTCTGGAAATTTTATTCTGGCCTCTTTGCTTGATAGGTACTGCATCCCGGTAACCCGTCTCATCAAGCCGCTCTACATTGCTTCAGTCAACGGAGTCAAGTTGAACTGCACTATGCGTTATCGCACAGTGCCTCTGCTTATGAACATTGGACCACATCTCGAAAAGATTGAATTTTTGGTTTTGCCCGGCTGCACATCTGAAGTCCTTCTCGGTCTGCCATGGCTCCAGCACCATTCTCCCACCCTTGACTGGACCACCGGGGAGATCAAGAATTGGGGTCCTGCTTGCCGCAAGAAATGCCTCACGTCTGCTCCCAGCCCCGTCTGTCGGGCCTCAGTGTCCCCTCCTGTGCCTGGTCTCCCCAAGGCCTATCAGGACTGTGCCAAGCCTCACCCTCTGCCCCCCCTCCCCATTCCCACTCCTTCTGACCGGTCTGCCCAGGACTTCACTGTCCCCCAGAAGGAGACTCTACAATCGCTCCCAATGTCCTCGTCCCAGGTGGAGCGACATCCCGACAAAAAGAGGGGGAGACCTAAGGGGGGGGGGGGTACTGTTACGCTGAGCGCTCCGGGTCCCTGCTCCTCCCCGAAGCGCTCGCGGCGTTTCTCTCCCTGCAGCGCCCCGGTCAGACCCGCTGACCGGGAGCGCTGCACTGACATTGCTGGCGGGGATGCGATTCGCATAGCGGGACGCGCCCGCTCGCGAATCGCATCCCAAGTCACTTACCTGTCCCGGTCCCCGGCTGTCATGCTCTGGCGCGCGCGGCTCCGCTCTCTAGGGCACGCGCGCGCCAGCTCTCTGAGATTTAAAGGGCCAGTGCACCAATGATGGTGCCTGGCCCAATCTTCCTGATTAGTTTCCACCTGTGCACTCCTTACTTATACCTCACTTCCCCTGCACTCCCTTGCCGGATCTTGTTGCCTTGTGCCTTGAGAAAGCTACTCTGTGTTACCTCTACTGCGTTCTTGACCATCTGCTATCACCATTGACTACGAACCTAGCCGCCTGCCCCGACCATCTGCTACGTCTGACCTTGCTCTTGTCTACTCCCTTGTACCGCGCTTTTCTCAGCAGTCAGAGAGGTTGAACCTTTGCCAGTGGATACGACCTGGTTGCTACCGCCGCTGCAAGACCATCCCGCTTTGCGGCGGGCTCTGGTGAATACCAGTAGCAACTTAGAACCGGTCCACCGGCACGGTCCACGCCAATCCCTCTCTGGCACAGAGGATCCACCTCCAGCCTGCCGAATCGTGACAGCTTGTTTATTGCAGGACAAGTTGTACTTTTTAATGCCACCATTTTAGGGTTCATATATCTGATGGGTTGATCTGTATTAACTCTTTTTTTATTGCTGGGGAAATGGGAAAAAAATGCAATTGTGTCATTCCATTTTTGCATTCTTTTCTATAGGTGCACAGACACCCATGGCAGGCCTTCACGAGACACCTGGTTACTATGGAAACCGATCACTGAAGAGGGTAAGAGGCGCACAGAGGAACCTCACATGCAGTGGCCATGATTTCACTGCGGCATGCAAAAAATGTAAATATACAGTGGAGGTTTTTCCTATCCTGTTAGTTACTAGCTATCATACTGAAGGCTGAACTCCTGCGATTCCTGCACCAGAGAGACCCACAAGCTTATTCTAACCTTTCTAGAAAAACATGGCCGGCTGATGTATGCTAGGAAAAAGGTAAATTGGAGGCCATTAAGAGGTTATTATACTTCAAGTTCTAATATATCAAGAAATAAAAATAAATCATTATTGCAAATACAAACTTTACACTCCTGCATTGCCAACAATGTCTGAAAATGATTTACTTATGCCCTATCCACCGGTTAGGGCATAAGTAGCTGATCCCAGGGAGTCCGACCACGGGGCCCCAGCTCTCAGTGAGGCGTATGTATGGAGCCCCGAAGAGACCCAAGTACAGAATCATTGGAGTTCCATAGAAATGAATGGAGCATGTGCTGAATGGAGCAGGGGGCCCCATTCAGGAGATTGCGGAAGGTCCCAGTGGGTGGACTCCCTGCGATCAGCTACCTTATTCTGTTGGTAGAGGATAAGTTAATTTTGGCTGGAGTTCTCCTTTAATAGCATCAGAGTTTCCACTAATTCTGGAATACCAACAGGAGAGAGGCCCCCCAACAAACCTTACCCTTCGCCTCCGGACCAAAAGGTACCTGCAAGGTTCCAGGTTCGATGCCCCTTTTTGCCGAAGCTACTAAGGGACCACAAATTCTCCCAGGCATCCCCCTTCGCCAAGGTATCTGCCTGCAGAGCATGGGCAGGGTACGGTCGGTACCCTGCCCATGCAGGAGTACCCGGGGTTTTTTGCAGGGAGGTGGGGAACCTGATGGCCAAACTCACCTCCCCTATACCGCTAGGAGGGACACCCAGAAGGGCTACCGCATCCTAACAATCCTGTGAACACACAACACGCAAAAAGTGACACAGTAACAAAAAGAAATAAATAAGTGAATGTGTTCAGATATATTGCCCGGACATCCGACCGGATCTATAAAAATGTACCTGATCCCAGCCAGAAAGTCGGGAATCAAGAGGTGAGTGCCACAAGGTGAAGAGATCATGGTGCCCATGTTTCCACTCAGTGAGCTTTGGCACCTCAGGATCACCACTCCCCGAGACACTAAAGTACCTCAGTTCTAGACCCGCTCAGCCTCATGGCGAGACCCGGAGGAAACAGGTCCCATTGGAGCAGCCATCGAGCTGATTCCTCAGACCCATCCAAAACCAGTTCATCAGCTCAAACTGATAAGAACAGATACTACACTTGATCTTGGCCAAAAGCCCAAGAAGCTTCATTCATTTCTATGGGAGCACCAAAGAGACCCAAGTACAGCATCATTGGAGTTCCATAGAAATGAATAGAGCATGTGCCGTCTACCACACGCACTCCTCACTGAGAGCCGGGGCCCCATTCAGGAGATTGCGGAGGGTCCCAGAAGTCGGACTCCCTCCGATCAGCTACTTCTTCCCTATCCTGTGGATACGGGATAAGTTAATTTTGGCAGGAGTTCTCCTTTAATAGTGTCACAGTTTCCACTAATTCTGGAATCCAAGTCATTCTAAGTATACCCAAGTGATGTGTGTGCAGATAGTCAGACCTCACATCCATTTAGACGTCATATGAAAAATTGTGGCACAAAATAAATTGGTGCAAAAAACTGTCACAAAACAAACACCTATTCATTCAAAGGCGACAAATCAGCCAGAAGATATAAAGACCAATGGAAAACACCTGAATAAAAATGCAGTCATTGTTTTCTCACTAGTTTTTATGTATAAATACAAAGAGATTGCTCGGATTTATTGGATACAAATATATTCTGAAAGTGTGAACAAGCCCTTACCTCATCTTCATCCAAATTCTGGATGCTGGTCCAGGACTTGAGACCCTAAAAAATTAACAAGAAATGTTATATTCAGTTCGGCTTCTTTGTTGTTCTACAGTTTAGTGTGTTAGCAATGTATGATTATATAAATAGAATGAATGAAGCAATGTAATTTACTAATAGGGGGCATTGAAATTGATGCACCTATTCCTATACAGTCCAGAATGTCACATGACTGCAGCTGCGTCTGTGCCTGCATTGTCAGTGACGTTTTGCATTATGAGATTTGACTGACACCCATAATGCCTCTCTGGCCCATACTGCTGAGAGCCTAGGACAAAAAGGGGGCCTGTTGCTTCAAGTAGCGGATCCCCCCTTCAGAAAATACACGCATGTAACAGCAGTATTCCTCTTTTAGTTTCCTTCCTGACCAGAGGCAGATAGGAAATAGAGGGGTCTGGAGGGGAGGATGAGGGGTCTAGAGAAGGACTAGAGAAGACTGAATGGGGGATAAAGTGGTCTGGAGGTGGGGTAGAGGGGTCTGGAGAGGGATTATAGGAGTTCAGATGAGGCATAGAGAGGTCTGGAGGGGGAATAAATATGACTGGATGGGAATAAAGAGGTCTGGTAGGGAGTGCAGAGGAGTCTGGCCATAGTATAGAGGGGTCAAGATGGGGGATAGAAGAGTCTGGAAGGGAGATAGAGAGGTGTGAAGGGGGATAGAGAAGACTGGATGGCGTATAGAGTGGGGAGGAAAAGGTCTGGATGGGGGATATAGAAGAGTAGAACCCCCATCTATTCTTCTCTATCACCTAGAGGTCTGGACGGGCCCCAGTTCTCAGTGAGAAGTGAATGCGGTGGAAGCTTCATTCATTTCTGTGGGAGCACAGAAGAGACCCAAGTACAGCATCATTGGAGTTCCATAGAAATGGATGGAACATGTGCCGTCTACCGCACGCATTCCTCTACCGTTGAGGAGATTGTGCGGGTCCCAGTGGTCGGATTATCTGCAATCAGCTACTTATTCCCTATCCTGTGGATAGAAGATAAGTTAATTTTGGCTGGAGTTAATAGCATCACAGTTTCCACTCATCTGGAATCCAAGTCATTCTTAGTATACCCAAGTGATGTGTTTGCAGATAGTCAGACCTCACATCCACTTAGACGTCATATGAAAAATTGTGGCACAAAATAAAATAAATTGGTGCAAACAACTGTCACAAAACAAACACATATTCATTCAAAGGCAAGCAGCCAGCCTGGATGGGTGATGGAGAAGAATAAAAAAAACCCATCTATTCTTCTCTATCACCTAGAGGTTTTGGGGAATAGAGGAGTCTAGATGGGGGATAGAGGTCTGCATGGGGGTATAGGGGGGGATAGAGGGGTCTGGATGGGGGACAGAGAAGAATAGATGGGAGGTAGAGAGGTCTGGGGAGATAGAGGAGTCTGGATGAGGATATAGAGGGTTCTGGATAGGGGACATAGGTGTCTGGAGGAAGGGATAGAGGGGTCTGGATGAGTGATAGAGAAGAGTAGAACCCCATCTATTCTTCTGGTCTGGGAAGGATAGAGGAGTCTGGATAGGGGATAGAGGAAGGAACAGAGGGGTCTTGATGGGGGATTGAGGGGTCTGGATGGGGGACAGAGGTGTCTGGAGGAAGGGATAGAGGGGTCTGGATGGGGGTAGAAGGGTCTGGAGAGGGAACATAGGAGTCTGGATGTTGTTAGAGGAGTCTGGATGGGGCATAGAGAGGTCTAGAGGGGGAATAAATAAGACTGGATGGGCATAAAGAGGTCTGGTAGGGAGAGTAGAGGAGTCCGAATATAGTATAGAAGGGGAAGAAGAAGGAGAGAGGGGCCTGGATGGGGACAGAGGAATCAAGATGGGGGAGAGAGGAGTCTTGAAGGGAGAGAGAGACATGTGGAGGGTAATAGAGAAGACTGAATGAGGGATAGAAAGGTTTGGAGGGGGTATAGCAGTCTGGAGAGGGAATAGAGAGGTCTGGAGGGTGGATAGAGGGGAATATATGGGTCTGGATGGGGGATAGAGGGGTCTGGATGGGGGACAGAGGTGTCTGGAGGTAGGTATAGTGGGGTCTGGATGGGTGATAAAGAAGAATAGATGGGGTAGAGAGGTCTGGGGGGATAGAGGAGTCTGGAGGAAGGGATAGAGGGGTATAGAGGGATCCTGATAGGTATTGAGTGGGAAAGAGAGGTCTGGAAGGGGGATAGAGAAGACTGGATGGGGGATATAGAGGTATGGATGAAGAATAGAGAAGGCTGGATGGGGGGTAGAGACGTCTAGAGGTGGGGATAGAGGAGTCTGGATGGGGAATAGAGTGGAATGGAGCAGGGGAGAAAGGGGTTTGGATGTGGGGATAGAGAAGACTGGATTGGGGATAAAATAAAAACAAAGTCCAAAATTACTGCTTTTTGGTCACATCACATCCCAGAAAAATGAATTAAAAAGTGATCAAGAAGTCACATAAATGCAAAAGTGGAAGCAATAAAAACTACAGATAACGGCAAAAAAAACATTTGCCCTCATACAGCCCTCATGCGAAATCCTTCAAAAGTAGCAAAATGCGGTATTCTGTTTAATTTTCCCACAAAATAATATTTTTTTGTTGCGCCATATATTTTAGGGCAAAGTAAATTGTTACGCAAAAAACAACCCCCATCTGGGTCTGTGGATGGGAAAATAAAGAAATATGGCTCTTAGAAGGTGAGGAGAAAAAAAATGCAAAAATAAAACAGCCTGCATCCTTAAGGCCAAAATGGGCCATGTTCTTAAGGGGTTAAGGCCGCCGCCTGTTTTTACGCTAATGACTGGGCCTCATTTCTCAAATCTGATGTGAATTATTTTTTTTTTTAATGATATATTGTACTTTCTATTACTGGTAAAAATATTTGTTGAAACATGCAGTTTTCTGTGAAAAACTCCAAAATATTGTGAAAAAAATAACATTATGATTTTATAGTACTAGCCATTATGAACACGGTAATATCTGTGTCTTGTTCTTTTTTCTTTTGGATGATAATACAGGACTTTATGGGGAAAGTGACATTTATTTTATTTTTTTCACACTTTATTTATTTAAGACATTTTATTTTTATACTTTTTATCTATTATACTATACTGCAGTACATCTGTACTCCATCATAGTATAACCATAAGTATTACACTGACAGTTTCCTTTAATACCAATAAGTCTATGGCTGGACTTCACAGGCTTCCTTCCGTGCTCGGGAGAGAGGAGGCCATCAGCTGGCTTCTTGTTACCATGACAACCATGGGGACACCACAACCGCATGGTTGCCATGATTACCTCACCCCTTTCAATCCTATAGATACTGTGTTCAGTACTTACCAAGGCATCTAAAGGATTAATACTGCCATGAATGACGCAATCTCAGTCTCAGCAGCTGAGGCAGGATCATGGCTGTGATTGACAGCAGGTCCTGCCGCCAATCCCCTGCACTTCCTCCATCAGTGCAGGAAATATGCAGGAGGTATGGGTACATCCAGTTGCGGGAACGTGTTGGCTGACAGGATGTACCCATACCTCTAATAGTGGGCTGGGGTTATAGTATATACCATGTACCAAAAGGAATGTCTCATAGGTGCATGTATATGAAGCAGATGTAGCAGAGCTGAAAGTGTTGTAAAATTTAAAATAAAAAACAGTCATTAAAATAAGACTACAGTATGCATGTATATACACAGGCACAAATCCATATGTAAATAACTCTATAATTCTATATGGACAGGTCCCATGACTGAGCCCTGCAGGTCTCTAGTAGAGGACGGGGTCATGGTACCAGGGAATGTGCAGGATTTACAGATGTATCAGGACGACAGGAGAAGAAGTAACATATGAGAAGATGACGTTTATCTGACGGTTTATCTGGAGGCAGTTGGAGGGGGGGGGGGGCAGGAAAGCTGAAGACTCATGGGAAATGTAGTCAGCTAACCCCTTAAACACTTCTGTAACCACCATTTAGTATATATATATTTGCTCTAATTCCCCAATTTGTGACTTACGTAATTTGCCATTTTTTCTTGCGAATTTCTCTTTCCAAAGCTCGGAAAAATCCTTGAAATAAAAATAAAACAGAAAACATGATTATGGACTTTCTGGTAAGATCTTCTCTATATCATATTATTATCACTGGTCAGATATGGAGGAGATCAGAATGGCGAGAGAGTACAGAGGGCTTGTCATAGGACGGGAAAACATATCCAGTAGGTAGAAGATCAGAAATAATAAGGAACAGGAGATAAAGACAACTGGACTTACTGCTCAACTCCACAGATCTGAGAGAAGTTTCATGCCGGTGGGTGAACATAGGAGACATTCCGTGATGTCACATGTGTGATGTCATAGGCCATTAGATGAAGCCCTATAGCCGATCAAATGACATATATTCAATATAATACATATACTGGATATCTCAAAAATACCAAATGGTTAATGAATTGGAGTGTAGGGGTTACAGGTTGGGGCGCTGTGTGATGGGAATTTATTAAAAAAAAGTCATTTTTATTTATATTTGTAGTAAGATTAAGATGTGTTTGGAGTTTTTATGAATTCAGTAAATCTTCATTAGATCTCTGTCCCCTTTATTGATATTGATAACATGTCTCCCCTTACTGTAGTTCTGTATCTGATAAAATATTTGGGGACAGGAGAATGAAATGTATGATGCTATTATGGCTGACACCAGAGAGCAATAACATCCATACAGAAGTTTCTACAATCAGATGCAGTTTGCACAACATGTAGAAGAAAACAAAACGTGTCTCATATATGAGGGGTCAGCACTGGATGGAGGATACATTCTCATCATCCTGGTACTTGTAGTACACACAGGATTAGGATGGAGAATATGATGGGAAGTGACTCTATAACATTCCCTTCTAATCTCCTTTTCCCTCATCATATTTGCTCTGTGGCTTTATGTGACCCGGGATATTTCCAGCCTCCATGCATTAGAACATGATAAAGGACGATACCTACCCCTGTGCTATGGAATATAGACGGCCCGAGCACAACTGTAAATAGTCCCCAATATATAATTATGTCTTATATTATGGGGGAGATTTATCATTGCTTTTAGAGCATTTTTTTGTCTATGTTTAGGCGCAGTTCAGGCGTAATCAGCATATTTAGCGCCTTTTATGCGTCTTTTGATATAGAGAGTTTCGCACTTTATGACTACACGTAGAACTTTTTTTTTTGACCCTGCAGTGGTCACGTATTTATCATTTGCGACTTTTGTCAAAAGTCGCTATTTTGAGTGCAAAGGTACTTTTTTAGGCGCAAAGTTACACCACCTACCAGTAGGCGTGGGAATCACTTCTACCTTCCGCAATTCAACCTTTAACCCCTTGTGGACAACAGCGTCCCACTCTCCTTCTATGACATGCGTTCAGGAGCCGAGCGCGGGTCATAGCTGGGTGGTCCTGGTGGCTATCTGCCCCCAGGACCCATCTCTAATGCCACACATTACCGATCACTGTGATGCTCGGCTTTAACTCCTTAGACACCGCAATCAAATTTGATTGAAGCGTCTGAAATGCAAGTAAAAATGTCCCGGCAGCTCTGTTAAAGTAAGTAAAAACACCTAACCTGCCAAATTCAGGACCCGGGAAAGTGTCTATTTCCCTCCCTCACAAGTGTCTAGATAAAGTGTATGTGGTAGAGCTTTTCCCTCCACAGCAGAGCTGCGCAAAATTCTTCATCCTGCTGCACCTTCTTGATAAATAAGATGCACGCTAGTCAAACCCACCACCCAAATAAATGTGGGAAAATAGCTCTACCATAGACATTTTTTGATAAATTTGGGCCTATATCTTTATATTTAATATTACCAGTAGTTTTTAGCAATGCTGCTTTCATTTTTTTGTTCTAATCTTTCAAGAACCATAACTCTACTCACTTTTCCATAGACATTGGCGTTATCTCCAATCCCAGCTGTTGCATGTGGATGTCAGATATATTAACCCCTTAAAGGGCTTGTGCGCTGCCCTGCCTTTCGGAGCTCCGCTCACAGCATCTGGAAGTTCATTACACAGTGGTCGCGCCTCCTTCCATAGACTTTCGTTGAGGGGGCAGGTGTGACGTCAAGAGGGGGGCGGCCGCGAACATGGAAGCCCGTACACAGCGTTCGGAGTAATGAACTTCGGAGCTCCGAAATGCAGGGCAGCGCACAACCCCTTTAAGGACGTAGCCCATTTTGCCTTAAGGACCAGAGCATTTTTTGCAAATCTGACCTCTAAGCAATAATATCTCTGGGATGCTTTTACTTAGGAATTTGATTCTGAGTTTTTTTTTTTGTGTGTGTCATATTCTACTTTATGTTAGTGGAAAATTTTTGTCAATACTTGCATAATTTCTTGGTGAAAAATGCCAAAATTTCATGAAAAATTTGAAAATGTAGCATTTTTTTTACTTTGAAACTCTCTACTTGTAAGGAAAATGGACATATCAAATAAATGATATATTGATTCACATATGCAATATATATTAGAAGGCTTCAAAGTTTAGCAGGCATTTTCCAATTTTTCACGAAAATTTAAAGGGACCAGTTCAGTTTAGAGTAGATTTAAGGGGGTCTTCTTATTAGAAATACCCCATAAATAACCCCATTATAGAAAGTGCACCCTTCAAAGTATTCAAAATGACATTCAGAAAGTTTGTTAACCCTTTAGGTGTTTCACAGGAATAGCAGCAAAGTGGAGGAGAAAATAAAAAAACATCTTAATTTTTTTATACTTGCATGTCCTTGCAGAACCGTTTTTTGTTTTTTGTTTTTTTCACAAGGGGTAAAATGAGAAAAAGCCTCTCAAAATTTGTAACCCAATTTCTCTCGAGTAAGGAAATACCTCATATATAACAAGGGATACAGTGAGCCTTAACACCCCACAGGTGTTTGACGACTTTTTGTTAAAGTGGGGTGTGATTTTTTTTTTTTTTACTAAAATGCTGCATTTTACCCAAATTTTTATTTTTATAAGTGGTAATAGGAGAAAATGCCCTCGAAAATTGGAACACCATTTCTTATGACTATGGAAATACCCCATATGTGGATGTAAATTGCTCTACTGCACTACAATGCTCAGAAGAGAAGGAGCCACATTTGGCTTTTGGAAAGCAAATTTTTCTGAAATGGTTTTTGGGGGGCATGTCACATTTAGGAAGACCCATGTGCCAGAACAGCAAAAAAAAAAAAAAAAAATAACTACATTGCACAGTATTTTGGAAACTACACCCATCAAGGAATGTAACAAAAAGTGCAGTGAGCCTTAAAGCCTCATGTGTTTGATAAATGTTCATTAAAGTAGGATATGAAAAGGAAAAAAAAAATTTTTTTTCACTAAAATGCTGGGGTTACCCCTATTTTTTCATTTTAACAATGCCCCCCAAAATTTGGAAATACATTTTTTCGGAGTAAGGACATACCTCATATTTGTATGTAAAGTGCTCTGCACACCAGGTCTTAGAAGAGCAGGAGCGCCATTCGGCTTTTGGAGAGAGATTTTTGCCAGAATTAAAGTCAGGGTCCATGTGTGTTTACAGAGCTACCATGGAGCCACAACAGCAGGACAATTGCTATATTTGCTATAATTTTGGAAACTACACCCATCAAGAAACATAACAAGGGGTACAGTGAGTATTTACACCTCAAAGGTGTTTGGAACAGTGGGCCGTAAAATGAAAAAAAAAAATTTCACAAAAATGCTGGTGTTACCCCAAATTTTTCCTTTGCACAGGGGGTAAGAAGAGAATGGAAATAAAATGTTGTGCGTGCACATAACAGGGCTCAAGAGTCATGGAGCAATGTTCACATTTGAGGCCTATGGCAAATCAGTAGCTGACGGTTACATACATTTAGCGGAAAATAAAAGAAAAGAACACTCACATGTGACACCATTACAAAAAGTACCTCCCCTGGGGAAGGTGTATAGGGGTGAAGTGGACATTTGGAATAGATGGGTGTTCCCTAAATTTATTTTCCAGGAATGGATGAAGTGTAGTTTAGGGAAAATTTAAATTGCAATTTTACTACTGTTATGCCCAGAGTTTAGCCAAAAGTAAAAATGATGCCCGCCCCAAAACCCTATGCTCTGAATCATCATTCTGGGAATGTGATGTGTGTGGCCGTCCCTATTCTGTTACCTCAAATGCGCACATGCTCAGGTGGGGAGAGAGCGCTGCGCATTTGAGGCAGCATGCAAACCAACAATGCTAGTGACTCAGTGACCTATGACCCATTTTTGGAAAAAAATACCCCAAGAGGTCTTATCAGGGTTATTTTGTGAAAGTGTTTTTAGGACAATTTTGTGGTTGATGGGTTTAAAATTTGGAATGTACTTTGGACTGGTACATTGGGGTCAAATTAAGCGAAATTAAAATGGGGTAAGAGGTTTAGAAACATAGTGCTTCCTGGAAGTGTGATACTCCCTGAAGCAATCTTTTTAGTGGCCCAGATAATGGGGTGTGGTGTCCCAGCACCAGAGGCTGTCCCGGGCCTTTGGACTGTCTCGGACAGTTCATCAGTATAGGGTGTTGGGTCCATACCAGTTCTAATAAGATAAAGTTTATATTACAAATGTAATGTCATATAATATAATGTTGTACATTAATTTTGTTATTTATGTACAGTGGGGATCAAAAGTTTGGGCACCCCCCGGTAAAAATTTGTATTAATGTGCATAAAGAAGCCAAGGAAAGATGGAAAAATCTCCAAAAGGCATCAAATTACAGATTAGACATTCTTATAATATGTCAACAAAAGTTAGATTTTATTTCCATCATTTACACTTTCAAAATAACAGAAAACAAAAAAATGGGGTCTGCAAAAGTTTGGGCACCCTGCAGAGTTAATATCTTGTACTGCCCCCTTTGGCAAGTATCACAGCTTGTAAATGCTTTCTGTAGCCAGCCAAGAGTCTTTCAATTCTTGTTTGAGGTATCTTTGCCCATTCTTCCTTAAAAAAGTCTTCCAGTTCTTTGAGATTTCTGGTCTGTCTGTCATGCACTGCTCTTTTAAGGTCCATCCATAGATTTTCAATTATGTTGAGGTCAGGTGATAGTGAAGGCCATGGCAAAACCTTCAGTTTACGCCTCTTGATGTAATCCCCCGTGGATTTTGAGGTGTGTTTAGGATCATTATCCATTTGTAGAAGCCATCCTCTCTTTAACTTCAGCTTTTTCACAGATGGAATAAAGTTAGCATCCAAAATTTGCTGAAATTTTATTGAATCCATTTTCCTTCTACTCGTGAGATATTCCCTGTGCCACTGGCTGCAATACAACCCCAAAGCGTGATTGATCCACCCCCATGCTTAACCGTTGGACAGAGGTTATTTTTATTAAATTCTGTTCCCCTTCTTCTCCAAATGTACCTTTGCTCATTCGGGCCAAAAAGTTCAATTTTAACCTCATCGGTCCACAGAACTTTTTTCAAAAATGCATCAGGATTGTCAATATGTTCATTTGCAAAGTTCAAACGCTGATTTTTGTGGTGAGGAAACTCTTCCATGAAGACCCTATTTGTACAAGTATCTCTTTATAGTGGAATTGTGTACCAGAACTCCAGTGTCTGGATTTTGAATAGTTTTTCTCACAATCCTGCCAGCTGTTCTGTCTGATATTGTTCTTGGTCTTCCATTTCTTGCTTTAAAGGGGTTATCCAGGAAAAAACTATTTTTTTATTTATCAACTGGCTCCAGAAAGTTAAACAGATTTGTAAATTAATTCTATTTAAAAATCTTAATCCTTTCAGTACTTATGAGCTAATGAAGTTTAGTTGTTCTCTTCTGTCTAAGTGCTCTCTGATGACACGTGTCTAGGGAACCGGCCAGCTTAAAAACAAATCCCCATAGCAAACCTCTTCTAATCTGTGCAGTTCCCAAGACAAGCAGAGATGTCAGCAGAGAGCACTGTTGCCAGACAGAAAACAACAACTCAACTTCAGCAGCTGATAATTATTGAAAGGATTAAGATTTTTTAATAGAATTAATTTACAATTCTGTTGAACTTTCTGGAGCCAGTTGATATTAAATTTAAAAAAAAAGTTTTTTCCTGGAATACCCCTTTAACTTCCACTGTTCCTCATGACTGCCATTTCTTAATTACATTCCGATATGATTTTGACATCTGAAAACATTTTGCTATCTTCTTATAGCCTTCTCCAGCTTCGTGAGCGTCAACTATTTTCAGTTTCCGATTTCTAGACAACTGCTTAGAAGAACCCATGGTGCTAATAAGAGATGAGCGAACTTACAGTAAATTCGATTTGTCACGAACTTCTCGGCTCGGCAGTTGATGACTAATCCTGCATAAATTAGTTCAGCTTTCAGGTGCTCCGGTGGGCTGGAAAAGGTGGATACAGTCCTAGGAGACTCTTTCCTAGGACTGTATCCACATTTTCCAGCCCACGGGAGCACCTGAAAGCTGAACTAATTTATGCAGGATAAGTCATCAACTGCCGAGCCGAGAAGTTCGTGACGAATCAAATTTACTGTAAGTTCGCTTATCTCTAGTGCTGATTGTTGGGGTAAGGTCAGATGAGTCTGGGCATTTAACACCTTTGAGATTGACATCACCTGGTCTTCCCAGATGATGATTGAGAACAATCCATGACACTGGCAGGTCTCAGCTTTGTAAAGGGGGCAGTGCATGCTATAAATTCTGCAGGGTGCCAAACTTTTGCAGATGCCATTTTTTTGTTTTCTGTTATTTTGAAAGTGTAAATGATGGAAATAAAATCTAACTTTTGTTGACATATTATAAGAATGTCTTATCTGTAATTTGATGCCTTTTGGAGATTTTTCCATCCTTCCTTGGCTTCTTTATGCACATTATTATTTTTACCTGGGGTGCCCAAACTTTTGATCCCCACTGTAAATGGATGGGCTCAGAAGAGACTTTAAAGCACTTTCTATCCTCACTGCAGTATAATGATATGAATGTTAGACTCACCAGCAAGTTTAGTCCCAAAGAAATTGAGTTCTTAGACTTACAAATATATGTAGATGTCAACACTGACATACATAGAAAAAAGACCAGTCAATGCCGATTCATCTCATCCACTGCACATTATTATCCTGAAGAGGCAATTTAGTTTAAACAAATAAATATTTATATAAGAAGGAAACAAAATGGATACAATTGCTCCAGACAGTATAAATTAAAGTCTGCAAACCATTCTTATACGGGGTTAAATATGTTTTTATTTTATTTATTTATTCATTTTTATTTTAGTTTTTTCATTGTTTTGTTTCTATTTGTTTTCTGTTTTTTATTTTATTTATTTTCTTTTTTATTTTCTTTCCCCCTCTATTTTTCCTTGACTTTTCTAGAGCTATCCAAATTTCTCCTGAGGTGAGTCCAGCTGACCATTCACAATCCACGGAGTTGTCCTCAGCATAATGAAATTGACCTAAAGAAAAAGACAGAGGGTCAATGATTATATATTATGACAGATTAACAATATATATATATATATATATATATATATATTTATCGGGGTATACCACACACCGGCCTATAATACGCGCCTTCATTTTATCAAGGATATTTGGTTAAAAAAAGTTTTTTACCCAAATATCCTTGGTAAACTGAGGGTGCGTGTGCGTGCATGTGTACACCCCGATACACTGTTTCTGATCCCACAGAAGCCCCCAGGACAGGCAGGGGGAGAGAAACCGGCAGCGACGGCAGGTCTCTGCACCTGCAAAAGCTGCTGCAGTTCATTGATTTAAATCATTGAACTGCAGCGGCTTATCGGCGTATAACACGCAAATAGACTTTAGGCTAAAAATTTTAGGCTAAAAAATGTGTGTTATACGCCGATAAATACGGTATATATATATATATATATATATATATATATATATATATATATACCGCAATTATTTTTTGGCACGTGAAATAGCATTGAAAAAAATATATATTTGGAATCCGAAACACACATAGGACTACTTTTTATCTCATATATATTTATTTTTGAGAACATAGGAAAAATACACAAACAATTTAATAGGCTGTATAATACGTCACTGATTCTTTATTGGGAAAAAATAATAAACCTTCACCCCACCTGGTAATACAATTCTTCATATGATGACTTGAAACATATCAAAGATACTATCTTCCTGGTACATTTCAACTTAAGGAGAGAAACAAATGACATCACATTTTTTTTTATTTTCAATGAGCCAAGGCAAGTGCTCTCTATCACCCAAAGTGCATGAAAAAGTGCAAACGTGTCACACAAAAAAATGTGCACAAAGGATGGGTCTATCACTAAGCCCTTCTGCAACAGGAGAGAAAATTCAAAATCTTTAATTGAAGCAATTCAAAATCTTTAATTTAATTTAAAAAAACATTTAAAATCTTACGTCCCAGATTCTTCATTGGGAAAAAATTTACCTTGACCCTAACGGATAATACAATAAATTACATGATGACTTGAAACCTATCAAAGATACTATCTTCCTGGTACATTTTAATTTAACCCCTTAAGGACCAAGGACGTACCGTACGTCCTTGGTCCTGCTCTCCTCATATCACGGCGGGCCCCCCGCCTCTAATAGCGAACAGCGCCGATCGTGGCGGCGCGCGCTATTAACCCTTAAGCCGCACGCTCAGAGCTGAGCCGCGCGGCTGAAACTGAAAGTTGCCGGCTAGTTCAGTCGGGCTGTTCGGGATAGCCGCGGCTAATTGCGGCATCCCGAACAGCTGACAGGACAGCGGGAGGGCCCCTTCCTGCATCCTCGCTGTCTGATCGCCGAATGACTGCTCAGTGCCTGAGATCCAGGCCTGAGCAGTTATGCGGCAGAATAGTTGATCACTGTTTTTTTATGAGAAACCAGTGATCAATGATGAAGATCAGTGTGTGCAGTGTTATAGGTCCCTATGGGACCTATAACACTGCAAAAAAAAAGTGAATAAAGATCATTTAACTCCTCCCCTATTAAAAGTTTGAATCACCCCCCTTTTCCAATAAAAAAAAAAAACACAGTGTAAATAAAAATAAAAATAAACATATATGGTATCACTGCAAAAATGGTACCGTTAAAAACTTCAGAACACGGCGCAAAAAGTGAGCCCTCATACCGCCCCATACACGGAAAAATAAAAAAGTTATAGGGGTCAGAAGATGACAATTTTAAACGTATTAATTTTCCTGCATGTAGTTATGATTTTTTCCAGAAGTCCGACAAAATCAAACCTTTATAAGTAGGGTATCATTTTAATCGTATGGACCTACAGAATAAAGATAATGTGTCATTTTTACCGAAAAATGTACTACCTAGAAACGGAAACCCCCAAAAGTTACAAAACTGCGTTTTTTTTTTCAATTTTGTCGCACAATGATTTTTTTTTCCGTTTCACCGTAGATTTTTGGGCAAAATGACTGACGTCATTACAAAGTAGAATTGGTGGCGCAAAAAATAAGCCCTCATATGGATTTTTAGGTGCAAAATTAAAAGAGTTACGATTTTTTAAAGGCAAGGAGCAAAAAACGAAAATGCAAACACGGAAACCCCCCTCCCCCCCGGTCCTTAAGGGGTTAAGGAGAGAACCAAATCACACTTAACATCTTATCAGCTACACAAGCATTCCTAGGGAAACCCTGACCCCCCAACCTCAATCCCAACCCCACTGCTCTCACTTTTAAACATTTCTTCTCAAGGAGAGCTTCAAAAGACATGCAAAATCTTTTAGACTAATCAATGCTTCATTGAAAAAAATATATATTTGGAAACCGAAACATGCATCGGAATACTTTTTCTCTCATATTAATTTATTCTTAAGAAGATAGGAAAAAAACACCAATAATTTGATAGGCTGTATAATACGTCCCAGTTTATTCATTTGGAAAAAAAAACGTAACCTTGAGCCTAACGGGTAATACAATACTTAAAATGATTATTTGAAACCTATCAAAGATACTGTTACGCCGAGCGCTCCGGGTCCCCGCTCCTCCCCGGAGCGCTCGCAACATCCTCGCTACTGCAGCGCCCCGGTCAGATCTACTGACCGGGTGCGCTGCGATACCGCCCCCAGCCGGGATGCGATTCGCGATGCGGGTGGCGCCCGCTCGCGATGCGCACCCCGGCTCCTATACCTGACTCGCTCTCCGTCGGTCCTGTCCCGGCGCGCGCGGCCCCGCTCCCTAGGGCGCGGACGCGCCGGGTCTCTGCGATTTAAAGGGCCACTGCGCCGCTGATTGGCGCAGTGGGTCTAATCAGTCATTCACCTGTGCACTTCCCTATTTAACCTCACTTCCCCTTCCCTTCCTTGCCGGATCTTGTTGCCATCGAGCCAGTGAAAGCGTTCCCTTGTGTGTTCCTAGCCTGTGTTCCAGACCTCCTGCCGTTGCCCCTGACTACGATCCTTGCTGCCTGCCCCGACCTTCTGCTACGTCCGACCTTGCTCTTGTCTACTCCCTTGTACCGCGCCTATCTTCAGCAGCCAGAGAGGTTGAGCCGTTGGTAGTGGATACGACCTGGTTACTACCGCCGCTGCAAGACCATCCCGCTTTGCGGCGGGCTCTGGTGAAAACCAGTAGTAACTTAGAACCGGTCCACTAGCAAGATCCACGCCAATCCCTCTCTGGCACAGAGGATCCACCTCCTGCCAGCCGAATCGTGTCAGTAGATCCGGCCATGGATCCCGCTGAAGTTCCACTGCCAGTTGTCGCCGACCTCACCACGGTGGTCGCCCAGCAGTCGCAACAGATAGCGCAACAAGGCCACCAGCTGTCTCAACTGACCGTGATGCTACAGCAGTTACTACCACAGCTTCAGCAATCATCTCCTCCGCCAGCTCCTGCACCTCCTCCGCAGTGAGTGGCCGCTTCCGGCCTACGACTTTCTTTGCCGGATAAATTTGATGGGGACTCTAAGTTTTGCCGTGGCTTTCTTTCACAATGTTCCCTGCACTTGGAGATGATGTCGGACCAGTTTCCTACTGAAAGGTCTAAGGTGGCTTTCGTAGTCAGCCTTCTGTCTGGGAAGGCTCTGTCATGGGCCACACCGCTCTGGGACCGCAATGACCCCGTCACTGCCTCTGTACACTCCTTCTTCTCGGAAATTCGAACTGTCTTTGAGGAACCTGCCCGAGCCTCTTCTGCTGAGACTGCCCTGCTGAACCTGGTCCAGGGTAATTCTTCCGTTGGCGAGTACGCCATCCAATTCCGTACTCTTGCTTCCGAATTATCCTGGAATAATGAGGCCCTCTGCGCGACCTTTAAAAAAGGCCTATCCAGCAACATTAAAGATGTTCTGGCCGCACGAGAAATTCCTGCTAACCTACATGAACTCATTCATCTTGCCACTCGCATTGACATGCGTTTTTCCGAAAGGCGTCAGGAGCTCCGCCAGGATATGGACTTTGTTGGCACGAGGCGTTTTTTCTCCCCGGCTCCTCTCTCCTCTGGTCCTCTGCAATCCGTTCCTGTGCCTCCCGCCGTGGAGGCTATGCAAGTTGACCGGTCTCGCTTGACACCTCAAGAGAGGACACGACGCCGCATGGAGAATCTTTGCCTGTACTGTGCCGGTACCGAACACTTCCTGAAGGATTGTCCTATCCGTCCTCCCCGCCTGGAAAGACGTACGCTGACTCCGCACAAAGGTGACACAGTTCTTGATGTCAACTCTGCTTCTCCACGCCTTACTGTGCCTGTGCGGATATCTGCCTCTACCTTCTCCTTCTCTACTAAGGCCTTCTTGGATTCCGGATCTGCAGGAAATTTTATTTTGGCCTCTCTCATCAACAGGTTCAACATCCCTGTGACCAGTCTCGCCAGACCCCTCTACATCAATTGTGTTAACAATGAAAGATTGGACTGTGCCGTGCGTTACCGCACGGAACCCCTCCTAATGTGCATCGGACCTCATCACGAAAAAATTTAGTTTTTGGTCCTCTCCAATTGCACTTCTGAAATTCTCCTTGGACTACCGTGGCTTCAACGCCATTCCCCAACCCTTGATTGGTCCACAGGAGAGATCAAGAGCTGGGGTACTTCTTGTTTCAAGGACTGTCTTAAACCGGTTCCCAGTACTCCCTGCCGTGACCCTGTGGTTCCTCCTGTAACCGGTCTCCCTAAGGCTTATATGGACTATGCTGTCGTATTTTGCAAAAAGCAAGCTGAGACTTTACCCCCTCACAGGCCTTTTGACTGTCCTATTGACCTCCTCCCGGGCACTACTCCACCCCGGGGCAGAATTTACCCTCTGTCCGCCCCAGAGACTCTTGCTATGTCTGAATACATCCAGGAAAATTTAAAAAAGGGGTTTATCCGCAAATCCTCCTCTCCTGCTGGAGCTGGATTTTTCTTTGTGTCCAAAAAAGATGGCTCCCTACGTCCTTGCATTGATTACCGCGGACTTAATAAAATCACGGTAAAGAACCGCTACCCCCTACCTCTTATCTCTGAACTCTTTGATCGCCTTCAAGGTGCCCACATCTTTACCAAACTGGACTTAAGAGGTGCATATAATCTCATCCGCATCAGGGAGGGGGACGAATGGAAAACTGCATTTAACACCAGAGATGGACACTTTGAGTATCTGGTCATGCCCTTTGGCCTGTGCAACGCCCCTGCCGTCTTCCAAGACTTTGTTAATGAAATTTTTCGTGATCTCTTATATTCCTGTGTTGTTGTGTATCTGGACGATATTCTGATTTTTTCTGCCAACTTAGAAGAACATCGCCAGCATGTCCGCATGGTTCTTCAGAGACTTCGAGACAATCAACTTTATGCCAAAATGGAGAAATGTCTGTTTGAATGTCAATCTCTTCCTTTCCTAGGATACTTGGTCTCTGGCCAGGGACTACAAATGGACCCAGATAAACTCTCTGCCGTCTTAGATTGGCCACGCCCCTCCGGACTCCGTGCTATCCAACGTTTTTTGGGGTTCGCCAATTATTACAGACAATTTATTCCACATTTTTCCACTATTGTGGCTCCTATCGTGGCTTTAACCAAGAAGAATGCCAATCCTAAGTCCTGGTCTCCTCAAGCGGAAGACGCATTTAAACGGCTCAAGTCTGCCTTTTCTTCTGCTCCCGTGCTCTCCAGACCTGACCCATCTAAACCCTTCCTATTGGAGGTTGATGCCTCCTCAGTGGGAGCTGGAGCGGTCCTTCTACAAAAAAATTCTTCCGGGCATGCTGTTACTTGTGGTTTTTTTTCTAGGACCTTTTCTCCGGCGGAGAGGAACTACTCCATCGGGGATCGAGAACTACTGGCCATTAAATTGGCACTTGAGGAATGGAGGCATCTGCTGGAGGGATCAAAATTTCCAGTTATCATTTTCACTGATCACAAGAATCTCTCCTATCTCCAGTCTGCCCAACGGCTGAATCCTCGCCAGGCCAGGTGGTCGTTGTTCTTTGCCCGTTTTAACTTTGAAATTCATTTTCGCCCTGCCGACAAGAACATTAGGGCCGATGCTCTCTCTCGTTCCTCGGATGCCTCGGAAGTAGAGGTCTCTCCGCAACACATCATTCCTCCTGACTGTCTGATCTCCTCTTCTCCAGCCTCCATCAGGCAAACTCCTCCAGGGAAGACCTTTGTTTCTCCACGCCAGCGTCTCGGGATTCTCAAATGGGGTCACTCCTCCCACCTCGCAGGCCATGCGGGCATCAAAAAGTCCTTACAACTCATCTCTCGTTTCTATTGGTGGCCGACTCTGGAAACAGATGTTGTGGATTTTGTGCGGGCCTGTACTGTCTGTGCCCGGGATAAGACTCCTCGCCAGAAGCCTGCTGGTCTCCTTCACCCTCTGCCTGTCCCCGAACAGCCTTGGTCTCTGATTGGTATGGACTTTATTACAGACCTACCCCCATCCCGTGGCAACACTGTTGTTTGGGTGGTCGTTGATCGATTTTCCAAGATGGCACATTTTATTCCTCTTCCTGGTCTTCCTTCAGCGCCTCAGTTGGCAAAACAAATTTTTGTACACATTTTTCGTCTTCACGGTTTGCCCACGCAGATTGTCTCGGATAGAGGTGTCCAATTCGTGTCTAAATTCTGGAGGGCTCTCTGTAAACAACTCAAGATTAAATTAAACTTCTCTTCTGCTTATCATCCTCAATCCAATGGGCAAGTAGAAAGAATTAACCAGGTCCTGGGTGACTATTTACGGCATTTTGTTTCCTCCCGCCAGGATGACTGGGCAGATCTTCTACCTTGGGCCGAATTCTCGTACAACTTTAGAGTCTCTGAATCTTCTGCTAAATCCCCATTTTTCGTGGTGTACGGCCGTCACCCTCTTCCCCCCCTCCCTATTCCCTTGTCCTCTGGTTTGCCCGCTGTAGATGAAGTGACTCGTGATCTTTCCACCATATGGAAAGAGACCCAAAATTCTCTTTTACAGGCTTCATCTCGCATGAAAAAGTTTGCCGATAAGAAAAGAAGAGCTCCCCCCATTTTTGCTCCCGGAGACAAGGTATGGCTCTCCGCTAAATATGTCCGCTTTCGTGTCCCCAGTTACAAACTGGGACCACGCTATCTTGGTCCTTTCAAAGTCTTGTGCCAAATTAATCCTGTCTCTTACAAACTTCTTCTTCCTCCTTCTCTTCGTATTCCTAATGCCTTTCATATCTCTCTTCTTAAACCACTCATCATCAACCGTTTCTCTCCCAAGCTTGTTTCTCCCACTCCTGTTTCCGGTTCTTCTGACGTCTTCTCAGTGAAGGAAATACTGGCCTCCAAGACGGTCAGAGGAAAAAGGTTCTTTTTGGTTGATTGGGAGGGCTGTGGACCTGAAGAGAGATCCTGGGAACCTGAGGACAACATCCTAGACAAAAGTCTGCTCCTCAGGTTCCCAGGCTCCAAGAAGAGGGGGAGACCCAAGGGGGGGGGTACTGTTACGCCGAGCGCTCCAGGTCCCCGCTCCTCCCCGGAGCGCTCGCAACATCCTCGCTACTGCAGCGCCCCGGTCAGATCTACTGACCGGGTGCGCTGCGATACCGCCCCCAGCCGGGATGCGATTCGCGATGCGGGTGGCGCCCGCTCGCGATGCGCACCCCGGCTCCCGTACCTGACTCGCTCTCCGTCGGTCCTGTCCCGGCGCGCGCGGCCCCGCTCCCTAGGGCGCGCGCGCCCCCGCTCCCTAGGGCGCGCGCGCGCCGGGTCTCTGCGATTTAAAGGGCCACTGCGCCGCTGATTGGCGCAGTGGGTCTAATCAGTCATTCACCTGTGCACTTCCCTATTTAACCTCACTTCCCCTTCCCTTCCTTGCCGGATCTTGTTGCCATCGTGCCAGTGAAAGCGTTCCCTTATGTGTTCCAGACCTCCTGCCGTTGCCCCTTGCTGCCTGCCCCGACCTTCTGCTACGTCCGACCTTGCTCTTGTCTACTCCCTTGTACCGCAACTATCTTCAGCAGTCAGAGAGGTTGAGCCGTTGCTAGTGGATACGACCTGGTTACTACCGCCGCTGCAAGACCATCCCGCTTTGCGGCGGGCTCTGGTGAAAACCAGTAGTAACTTAGAACCGGTCCACTAGCACGGTCCACGCCAATCCCTCTCTGGCACAGAGGATCCACCTCCTGCCAGCCGAATCGTGTCAGATACTATCTTCCTGGAACATTTTATCTTAAGGAGAGAACGAAATCACACTTAAAATCTTATCAGCTACACAACCCTCACCATACTGGCCTCACGCTTAAACATTTCTTCTCTAGGAGGGCATCAAAAGAAACGCTGACCATGACCCGGACCTTGACCTTGAAGAAACTATCTTCCTGGTAAATTTTAACTTGAGAGAACCAAATCACAATTAAAATCTCCCAACCCCCACTCACTATTATCAGCTATACAAAGATAATTTCTTTCTGGTACATTTCAACTTAAGGAGAGAACAAAATCAAATATAAAATCTTTTCAGCTACACAATCCTTCCTGGGGAAACCCTGACCCTGACCCTGACCCTGACCCTGACCCTGACCCTGACCCTGACCCTGACCCTGACCCTGACCCTGACCCTGACCCTGACCCTGACCCTGACCCTGACCCTACTGCTCTCACTCTTATCAGATACACAAAGATATTATCTTCCTGGTACATTTCATCTTAAGGAGATAACCAAATCACACTTAAAATCTTAACAGCTACACAATCCTTCCTGGGGTAACCCTAACCCGAACCCCAACCCCTCTCACTATTATCAGCTATACAAAGATACTTTCTTTCTGGTACATTTCAACTTAAGGAGAGAACAAAATCAAATATAAAATCTTTTCAGCTACACAATCCTTCCTGGGGAAACCCTAACCCTAACCCTAACCCTAACCCTAACCCTAACCCTAACCCTAACCCTAACCCTAACCCTAACTGCTCTCAATCTTATCACCTATACAAAGATAATAACTTCCTGGTACATTTCAACTTAAGGAGGGAACCAAATCACACTGAAAATCTTATCAGCATCCCTAACCCTGACCCTACTGCTCTCACTCTTGTCAGCTGCACAACGATACTATCTTCCTGGTACATTTCAACTTAAAGAGAGAACTAAATCACACTTAAAATCTTAACAGCTACACAATCCTTCCTGGGATAACGATAACCCTAACCCTAACCCTAACCCTAACCCTAACCCTAACCCTAACCCTAACCCTAACCCTAACCCTAACCCTAACCCTAACTGCTCTCAATCTTATCACCTATACAAAGATAATAACTTCCTGGTACATTTCAACTTAAGGAGGGAACCAAATCACACTTAAAATCTTAACAGTTACACAATCCTTCCTGGGGTAACCCTAACCCTAACCCTAACCCTTACCCTTACCCTTACCCTAACCCTAACCCTAACCCTACTGCTCTCACTCATGTAAGCTGCACAATGATACTATCTTCCTGGTACATTTCAACTTAACCTCCTGAGCGGTATTCCCGAGCGTGACTCGGGGTTAATTTTCCCTGCCAGGATCGGTAACCCCGAGTCACGCTCGGGGTAGAATTGCAGAGTTCCCGGCCGGGCTGCACGATATATCGCAAAAGCAATGCGATATAGCGATGCGGCCCCCGAGAAAACATGCGATTATCTGCTCTGGTCGGCTCCCGTTGCGGGGGCCGGCCAGAGCAGGTAAAGAAAAATACTAAAAGTCAGTGTTTCCCTACCAGGGGGCCTCCAGCTGTTGCAAAACTACAACTCTCAGCATGCCCGAACAGCCAAAGACTGTCCGGGCATGCTGGGAGTAGTAGTTTCACAACAGCTGGAGGCCCCCTGGTAGAAAAACACTGAGCTAAGTGTAAAAGAAAGAAGTAGTAAAATAAAAAAACCTTTTGCTCACCTAGTCCCGGTCCCTGCAGATGCCGTTCCCCTCCGTGCGGTCCGGGGTGTCCTCTCTTCACTATTCATCTTCTAGGACCTTTCACTTTTCAGCCAATCACAGGCCGCAGTGGTGTAAAGCCTGTGATTGGCTGAAGGGGAAAGGACTTGTTCTGCAGTAAATACACTAGGTTTGAAATCTGCCGGCAAACCTAGTGTATCCTGCTGCAGAACAAGGTGACAAGGGGGGATGAATGTGACAAAGGGGGGGGGGATGTGACAAGGGGGGGGGGAATGTGACATGAAGGGGGGAAATGTGACAGGGGGGGGAATGTGACAGGGGGGGAATGTGACAAGGGGGGGGAATGTGACAGGGGGGGAATGTGACAGGGGGGGATGTGACAAGGGGGGGGGGAATGTGACATGAAGGGGGGATGTGACAAGGGGGGGGTGTGACAGGGGGAGGGGAATGTAACATGAAGGGGGAGAATGTGACAAGGGGGGGAATGTGACAGGGGGGGGGATGTGGCAGGGGGGGATGTGACAAGGGGGGGGGGAATGTGACATGAAGGGGGGATGTGACAAGAGGGGGGATGTGACAAGGGGGAAGAATGTGACAAGGAGGGGGAAGAATGTGACAAGGGGGGAAGAATGTGACAAGGAGGGGGGAGAATGTGACAAGGAGGGGGGAGAATGTTTCGGGGGATGTGACAAGGGAGAGGGGGAATGTGACAAGGGAGGGGGAATGTGACAGGGGAGATGTGAAATGGACGAAGGGAGATGTGAAATTCAGTTAAAAAATTGTACCGCTTTTGGTACAAATTTCCAGACAGAATCATTCCGCCAGGGAGGTTAAGGAGAGAATCAAATCACACTGAAAATCTTATCAGCAACCCTAACCCTAACCCTAACCCCAAATCACACTGAAAATCTTATCAGCAACCCTAACCCTAACCCTAACCCTAACCCTAACCCTAACCCTAACCCTAACCCTAACCCTAACCCTAACCCTAACCCTAACCCTAACCGCTCTCACTCTTATCAGCTATACAAATATACTATCTTCCTGGTACATTTCAACTTAAAGAGAGAACCAAATCACAATCCTTCCTGGGGAAACCATAACAATAACCCTAACCCTAACCCTAACCCTAACCCTAACCCTAACCCTAACCCTAACCCTAACCCTAACCCTACTGCTCTCACTCTTATCAGATACACAAAGATATTATCTTCCTGGTACATTTCAACTTAAGGAGAGAACAAAATCACATATATTATCTTATCAGCAACCCTAACCCTAACCTAACCCTAATCTTATCAGCAAGCCTAACCCTAACCCTAACCCTAACCCTAACCCTAACCCTAACCCTAACCCTAACCCTAACCCTAACCCTAACCCTAACCCTAACCCTAACCGCTCTCACTCTTATCAGATACACAAAGATATTATCTTCCTAGTACATTTCAACTTAAGGAGAGAACAAAATCACATATAAATTCTTATCAGCTACACAATCCTTCCTGGGGAAACCCAAACCCTAACCCTAACCCTAACCCTAACCCTAACCCTAACCCTAACCCTAACCCTAACCCTTTTATCAGCTACACAAAGATATTATCTTCCTGGTACATTTAAACTTAAGGAAAGAACAAAATCGCATATGTAATCTTATCAGCTACTCAATCCTTCCTGGGGAAACCCTAACCCTAACCCTAACCCTAACCCTAACCCTAACCCTAACCCTAACCCTAACCCTAACCCTAACCCTAACCCTAACCCTTCTCACTATTATCAGCTATACAAAGATACTTTCTTCCTGGTACATTTCAACTTAAGGAGAGAACAAAATCAAATATAAAATCTTTTCAGCTACACAATCCTTCCTGGGGAAACCCTAACCCTAACCCTAACCCTAACCCTAACCCTAACCCTAACCCTAACCCTAACCCTAACCCTAACCCTAACCCTAACCCTAACCCTTTTATCAGCTACACAAAGATACTTTCTTCCTGGTACATTTAAACTTAAGGAGAGAACAAAATTGCATATAAAATCTTATCAGCTACTCAATCTTTCCTGGGGAAACCCTAACCCTAACCCTAACCCTAACCCTAACCCTAACCCTAACCCTAACCCTAACCCTAACCCTAACCCTAACCCTAACCCTAACCCTTTCACTTTTATCAGCTACACAAAGATACTATCTTCCTGGAACATTTTAACTTAAGGAGAGAACGAAATCACACTTAAAATCTTATCAGCTACACAACCCTAACCCTACTGGCCTCATGCTTAAACATTTCTTCTCTAGGAGGGCATCAAAAGAAACGGTGACCATGACCCGGACCCAGACCTTGACCTTGAAGAAACTATCTTCCTTGTAAATTTTAACTTGAGAGAACCAAATCACAATTAAAATCTTAACCCTAACCCTAACCTTAACCCTAACCTTAACCCTAACCCTAACCCTACTGCTCTCACTCTTATCAGATACACAAAGATATTATCTTACTGGTACATTTCAACTTAAGGAGATAACCAAATCACACTTAAAATCTTAACAGCTACACAATCCTTCCTGGGGTAACCCTAACCCTAACCCTAACCCTAACCCTAACCCTAACCCTAACCCTAACCCTAACCCTAACCCTAACCCTAACCCTAACCCTAACCCTAACCCTAACCCTAACCCTAACCCTAACCCCTCTCACTATTATCAGCTATACAAAGATACTTTCTTTCTGGTACATTTCAACTTAAGGAGAGAACAAAATCAAATATAAAATCTTTTCAGCTACACAATCCTTCCTGGGGAAACCCTAACCCTAACCCTAACCCTAACCCTAACCCTAACCCTAACCCTAACCCTAACCCTAACCCTAACCCTAACCCTAACCCTAACCCTAACCCTAACCCTAACCCTTCTCACTATTATCAGCTATACAAAGATACTATCTTCCTGGTACATTTCAACTTAAGGAGAGAACCGAATCACACTGAAAATCTTATCAGCAACCCTAACCCTGACCCTACTGCTCTCACTCTTGTCAGCTGCACAACGATACTATCTTCCTGGTACATTTCAACTTAAAGAGAGAACTAAATCACACTTAAAATCTTAACAGCTACACAATCCTTCCTGGGATAACCCTAACCCTAACCCTAACCCTAACCGCTCTCAATCTTATCACCTATACAAAGATAATAACTTCCTAGTACATTTCAACTTAAGGAGGGAACCAAATCACACTTAAAATCTTAACAGCTACACAATCCTTCCTGGGGTAACCCTAACCCTAACCCTACCCCTACTGCTCTCACTCTTGTAAGCTGCACAATGATACTATCTTCCTGGTACATTTCAACTTAAGGAGAGAACCAAATCACACTGAAAATCTTATCAGCAACCCTAAACCCTAAACCCTAAACCCTAAACCCTAAACCCTAAACCCTAAACCCTAAACCCTAAACCCTAAACCCTAAACCCTAAACCCTAACCGCTCTCACTCTTATCAGCTATACAAATATACTATCTTCCTGGTACATTTCAACTTAAAGAGAGAACCAAATCACAATCCTTCCTGGGGAAACCCTAACAATAACAATAACAATAACAATAACCCTAACCCTAACCCTAACCCTAACCCTAACCCTAACCCTAACCCTAACCCTAACCCTAACCCTAACCCTAACCCCTCTCACTATTATCAGCTACACAAAGATATTATCTTCCTGGTACATTTCAACTTAAGGAGAGAACAAAATCAAATATAAAATCTTTTCAGCTACACAATCCTTCCTGGGGAATCCCTAACCCTAACCCTAACCCTAACCCTAACCCTAACCTTAACCTTAACCTTAACCTTAACCTTAACCTTTTAACCCTAACCCTAACCCTTTCACTTTTATCAGCTACACAAAGATACTTTCTTCCTGGTACATTTAAACTTAAGGAGAGAACAAAATTGCATATAAAATCTTATCAGCTACTCAATCTTTCCTGGGGAAACCCTAACCCTAACCCTAACCCTAACCCTAACCCTAACCCTAACCCTAACCCTAACCCTAACCCTAACCCTAACCCTAACCCTAACCCTAACCCTAACCCTAACCCTAACCCTAACCCTAACCCTACTGCTCTCACTCTTATAAGATACACAAAGATATTATCTTCCTGGTACATTTCAACTTAAGGAGAGAACAAAATTACATATATAATCTTATCAGCTACACAATCCTTCCTGGGGAAACCCTAACCCCAACCCCAACCCCAACCCCAACCCCAACCCCAACCCCAACCCCAACCCCAACCCCTAACCCCTAACCCCTAACCCCTAACCCCTAACCCCTAACCCCTAACCCCTAACCCCAACCCAAACCCTCTCACTTTTATCAGCTACACAAAGATATTATCTTCCTGGTACATTTCAACGTAAGGAGACAACCAAATCACACTTAAAATCTTATCAGCTACACAATCCTTCCTGGGGAAATCTTACCCCTCTTATCAGATACACAAAGATATTATCTTTCTGGTACAGTTCAACTTAAGGAGAGAACAAAATCACATATAAAATCTTATCAGCTACACAATCCTTCCTGGGGAAATCCTACCCCTACCCCTCTTATCAGATACACAAAGATATTATCTTTCTGGTACAGTTCAACTTAAGGAGAGAACAAAATCACATATAAAATCTTATCAGCTACACAATCCTTCCTGGGGAAACCCAAACCCTAACGCTCTCACTCTCGTCAGCCACACAAAGATACTATCTTCCTGGTACATTTCAAGTTAAGCAGAGAACAAAATAGCACTTGAAATCTTATCAGCTACACAACCCTAACACTACTGCCCTCATATATATTTATTCTTGAGAAGATAGGAAAAACACTAATAATTTGATAGGCTAGGTATAATACATCCATTATTCTTCATTGGGAAAAAAAAGTAAACATTAACCGGTAATACAATACCTAACATGATGACTTGAAACATATAAAAGATACTATATTCCTGAGACATTTCAACTTAAGGAGAGAACCAAATCACACTGTAAATTTTATCAGCTACACAATACTTCCGGACCTGGACCCTGACCCTACTGCTCTCACTCTTAAACATTTCTTCTCAATGAGAGCATCAAAAGACAAGAAAAATCTTGTAGACAAAGCAATGCTTCATTGAAAAAATATATATTTGGAAACCAAAACATGCATAGGACTACTTTATCTCTCATATATATTTCTTCTTGAGAAGATAACACAAATAATTTGATATGCTGTATAATACGTCCATGATTCCTCATTGGGAAAAAAAATTCACCTTAACCCTAACTAGTAATACAATAGACATGTGCAATTCGTTTTGTAAAACGAATTTTCCCATCTTGGGATGTTCGTTCCGAAAAGAATGCACAAAAAAAAAAAAATCACAAAATCCCGAAAAAGCACACGAATATGAATATACAGTTAACGAATGCATTCGTTAACTAACGCATAACAAATATGCATGTTAATGAACAACGAATACATTCGTTATCAGTATACCAAATGTCGGAGCCATACATCAACTGCTATCAGGCAGCGCATAATGCTTAAGCTGCTGCCGGATAGCAGTTGAAGCAGCCCAGGCAGGTTCACTCACCTTTCCGTGCTGCTCCGGGCCTTCCTCCGGTGTTTCCTGGGCTGGTCCTGGGCTGGTCTGGGGCCTGCATACGGGTCTCCCTCTGAAGTTGTCATGACGACACCGTCCCGTCATCCAATAGGAACGGCTTGCGCAACGACGTGATAACGTCGCTACGGAGGCCCAGTAAGGCCTTGCGGCAGACAGCGAAGGACCGGAGAAGACCAGGAGAGCCCAGCAGAGGCCCGGGGACATCATCGAGAGCAGCGGGGACAGGTGAGTAGGACTTTACTTTTTTACATTGCACGAATCCCTCAACATACGAATTACCATCACATGTTGAGGGATCACTAGACATGTGCAGAACCAAAAATCAGAATTAACAAATGCATCCGAAAATGAAAAAAAAATTTGCGGATGCATCTGAAAACCGAATATGATGAATGCACAGCATTCCGAATATTCACAGAATCGAAAATAAAAAAAAAACGAAAACAAACAAAACGAAAAAAACTAAATTTTTGGTTCTGCACATGTCTATAATACAATACTTAACATGTTGACTTGAAACATATCAAAGATACTATCTTCCTGGTAGACATGTGCAGAACCAAAAATTAAGTTTTTTCGTTTAGTTCGTTTTTTTTTTTTTTTCCCCCATTCTGTGAGTATTCGGAATGCTGTGCATTCGTCATATTCAGTTTTCAGATGCATCCGCGAAAATGTTTTGGATGCATTTGTTTAAAAAACGGATGCATTTGTTTAAAAAATGGATGCATTCGTTAAAAACAACGAATGCATTCGTTAATACTGATTTTTGGTTCTGCACATGTCTAGTGATCCCTCAACATACGATGGTAATTCGTATGTTGAGGGATTTGTGCAATGTAAAAAAAGTAAAGTCCTACTCACCTGTCCCCGCTGCTCCCGATGGTGTCCCTGGGCCTCCGCTGGGCACTCCTGGTCTTCTCCGGTCCTCCGTTATCTGACGCAAGGCCTTACTGGGCCTCCGTAGCGACATCATCATGTCGTTGCCGCACGCCGTTCCTATTGGATGACGGGACGATGTCAGAGGGAGACCGGTATGAAGGCCCCGGACCAGCCCAGGACCCACCGGAGGAAGGCCCGGAGCAGCGCAGAAAGGTGAGTGAACCTGCCCGGGCTGCTTCAACTGCTATCCGGCAGCAGCTTAAGCATTATGCGCTGCCGGATAGCAGTTGATGTATGGCCCCGACATTCGGTATACTGATAACGAATGCATTCGTTGTTCGTTAACATGCATATTCGTTATGCGTTAGTTAACGAATGCATTCGTTAACTGTATATTCGCATTCGTGTGCTTTTTCGGGATTTTGTCATTTTTTTTCTCGTGCATTTTTTTCGTAACGATCATCCTAAAACGGGAAAATTCGTTTTACGTGTTACGAAACAAATTGCACATGTCTACTTCCTGGTACATTTCAACTTAAGGAGGGAACCAAATCACACTGAAAATCTTATCAGCATCCCTAACCCTGACCCTACTGCTCTCACTCTTGTCAGCTGCACAACGATACTATCTTCCTGGTACATTTCAACTTAAAGAGAGAACTAAATCACACTTAAAATCTTAACAGCTACACAATCCTTCCTGGGATAACCCTAACCCTAATAACCCTAACCCTAACCCTAACCCTAACCCTAACCCTAACCGCTCTCAATCTTATCACCTATACAAAGATAATAACTTCCTAGTACATTTCAACTTAAGGAGGGAACCAAATCACACTTAAAATCTTAACAGCTACACAATCCTTCCTGGGGTAACCCTAACCCTAACCCTAACCCTACTGCTCTCACTCTTGTAAGCTGCACAATGATACTATCTTCCTGGTACATTTCAACTTAAGGAGAGAACCAAATCACACTGAAAATCTTATCAGCAACCCTAAACCCTAAACCCTAAACCCTAAACCCTAAACCCTAAACCCTAAACCCTAAACCCTAAACCCTAAACCCTAAACCCTAAACCCTAAACCCTAAACCCTAACCGCTCTCACTCTTATCAGCTATACAAATATACTATCTTCCTGGTACATTTCAACTTAAAGAGAGAACCAAATCACAATCCTTCCTGGGGAAACCCTAACAATAACAATAACAATAACAATAACCCTAACCCTAACCCTAACCCTAACCCTAACCCTAACCCTAACCCTAACCCTAACCCTAACCCTAACCCTAACCCTAACCCTAACCCTAACCCTAACCCCTCTCACTATTATCAGCTACACAAAGATATTATCTTCCTGGTACATTTCAACTTAAGGAGAGAACAAAATCAAATATAAAATCTTTTCAGCTACACAATCCTTCCTGGGGAATCCCTAACCCTAACCCTAACCCTAACCCTAACCTTAACCTTAACCTTAACCTTAACCTTTTAACCCTAACCCTAACCCTTTCACTTTTATCAGCTACACAAAGATACTTTCTTCCTGGTACATTTAAACTTAAGGAGAGAACAAAATTGCATATAAAATCTTATCAGCTACTCAATCTTTCCTGGGGAAACCCTAACCCTAACCCTAACCCTAACCCTAACCCTAACCCTAACCCTAACCCTAACCCTAACCCTAACCCTAACCCTAACCCTAACCCTAACCCTAACCCTAACCCTAACCCTAACCCTACTAGCTCTCACTCTTATAAGATACACAAAGATATTATCTTCCTGGTACATTTCAACTTAAGGAGAGAACAAAATTACATATATAATCTTATCAGCTACACAATCCTTCCTGGGGAAACCCTAACCCCAACCCCAACCCCAACCCCAACCCCTAACCCCTAACCCCTAACCCCTAACCCCTAACCCCTAACCCCAACCCCAACCCAAACCCTCTCACTTTTATCAGCTACACAAAGATATTATCTTCCTGGTACATTTCAACGTAAGGAGACAACCAAATCACACTTAAAATCTTATCAGCTACACAATCCTTCCTGGGGAAATCTTACCCCTCTTATCAGATACACAAAGATATTATCTTTCTGGTACAGTTCAACTTAAGGAGAGAACAAAATCACATATAAAATCTTATCAGCTACACAATCCTTCCTGGGGAAATCCTACCCCTACCCCTCTTATCAGATACACAAAGATATTATCTTTCTGGTACAGTTCAACTTAAGGAGAGAACAAAATCACATATAAAATCTTATCAGCTACACAATCCTTCCTGGGGAAACCCAAACCCTAACGCTCTCACTCTCGTCAGCCACACAAAGATACTATCTTCCTGGTACATTTCAAGTTAAGCAGAGAACAAAATAGCACTTGAAATCTTATCAGCTACACAACCCTAACACTACTGCCCTCATATATATTTATTCTTGAGAAGATAGGAAAAACACTAATAATTTGATAGGCTAGGTATAATACATCCATTATTCTTCATTGGGAAAAAAAAGTAAACATTAACCGGTAATACAATACCTAACATGATGACTTGAAACATATAAAAGATACTATATTCCTGAGACATTTCAACTTAAGGAGAGAACCAAATCACACTGTAAATTTTATCAGCTACACAATACTTCCGGACCTGGACCCTGACCCTACTGCTCTCACTCTTAAACATTTCTTCTCAATGAGAGCATCAAAAGACAAGAAAAATCTTGTAGACAAAGCAATGCTTCATTGAAAAAATATATATTTGGAAACCAAAACATGCATAGGACTACTTTATCTCTCATATATATTTCTTCTTGAGAAGATAACACAAATAATTTGATATGCTGTATAATACGTCCATGATTCCTCATTGGGAAAAAAAATTCACCTTAACCCTAACTAGTAATACAATAGACATGTGCAATTCGTTTTGTAAAACGAATTTTCCCATCTTGGGATGTTCGTTCCGAAAAGAATGCACAAAAAAAAAAAAATCACAAAATCCCGAAAAAGCACACGAATATGAATATACAGTTAACGAATGCATTCGTTAACTAACGCATAACAAATATGCATGTTAATGAACAACGAATGCATTCGTTATCAGTATACCAAATGTCGGAGCCATACATCAACTGCTATCAGGCAGCGCATAATGCTTAAGCTGCTGCCGGATAGCAGTTGAAGCAGCCCAGGCAGGTTCACTCACCTTTCCGTGCTGCTCCGGGCCTTCCTCCGGTGTTTCCTGGGCTGGTCCTGGGCTGGTCTGGGGCCTGCATACGGGTCTCCCTCTGAAGTTGTCATGACGACACCGTCCCGTCATCCAATAGGAACGGCTTGCGCAACGACGTGATAACGTCGCTACGGAGGCCCAGTAAGGCCTTGCGGCAGACAGCGAAGGACCGGAGAAGACCAGGAGAGCCCAGCAGAGGCCCGGGGACATCATCAAGAGCAGCGGGGACAGGTGAGTAGGACTTTACTTTTTTACATTGCACGAATCCCTCAACATACGAATTACCATCACATGTTGAGGGATCACTAGACATGTGCAGAACCAAAAATCAGAATTAACAAATGCATCCGAAAATGAAAAAAAAATTTGCGGATGCATCTGAAAACCGAATATGATGAATGCACAGCATTCCGAATATTCACAGAATCGAAAATAAAAAAAAAACGAAAACAAACAAAACGAAAAAAACTACATTTTTGGTTCTGCACATGTCTATAATACAATACTTAACATGTTGACTTGAAACATATCAAAGATACTATCTTCCTGGTAGACATGTGCAGAACCAAAAATTTAGTTTTTTCGTTTAGTTCGTTTTTTTTTTTTTTTCCCCCATTCTGTGAGTATTCGGAATGCTGTGCATTCGTCATATTCAGTTTTCAGATGCATCCGCGAAAATGTTTTGGATGCATTTGTTTAAAAAATGGATGCATTCGTTAAAAACAACGAATGCATTCGTTAATACTGATTTTTGGTTCTGCACATGTCTAGTGATCCCTCAACATACGATGGTAATTCGTATGTTGAGGGATTTGTGCAATGTAAAAAAAGTAAAGTCCTACTCACCTGTCCCCGCTGCTCCCGATGGTGTCCCTGGGCCTCCGCTGGGCACTCCTGGTCTTCTCCGGTCCTCCGTTATCTGACGCAAGGCCTTACTGGGCCTCCGTAGCGACATCATCATGTCGTTGCCGCACGCCGTTCCTATTGGATGACGGGACGATGTCAGAGGGAGACCGGTATGAAGGCCCCGGACCAGCCCAGGACCCACCGGAGGAAGGCCCGGAGCAGCGCAGAAAGGTGAGTGAACCTGCCCGGGCTGCTTCAACTGCTATCCGGCAGCAGCTTAAGCATTATGCGCTGCCGGATAGCAGTTGATGTATGGCCCCGACATTCGGTATACTGATAACGAATGCATTCGTTGTTCGTTAACATGCATATTCGTTATGCGTTAGTTAACGAATGCATTCGTTAACTGTATATTCGCATTCGTGTGCTTTTTCGGGATTTTGTCATTTTTTTTCTCGTGCATTTTTTTCGTAACGATCATCCTAAAACGGGAAAATTCGTTTTACGTGTTACGAAACAAATTGCACATGTCTACTTCCTGGTACATTTCAACTTAAGGAGAGAACCAAATCACAATTAAAATCTTATCAAATACACAATGCTTCCTGGGGAAACGCTAACCCTACTGCTCTCTCTCTTATCAGCTACACAAAGATACTGGCCCTCATTTACTTAGAAAATTGGGTTGTTAGTCTATCTTGCTTTCTTACCCGACTGCTTTTTATTATTATGTCACATCCTGTTTGTCGCACGTGGGTTTTGTTAGTTTTGGTTTCCAACTCCTCTGAGTTGTCGGGAAAAAATCCACAATAATACAACATATTTGGGTGGGAAACCTTTATAAATACGTTGGAAAGATCAGAAATGTCGGGTTACACCCCTTTTTCAGGTTTGGGAGAACCCACATTGAGAAAAAATGTTGCATCATGTCGCATGCAAAGATGCACCAAAAAAAAAACCACAAAAAAAGTTGAGTTTAGAATAGTAAAGGAGGGCCACTATCTTCCTGGTACATTTCAACTTAAGGAGAGAACCAAATCACACTTGAAATCTTATCAGCTTCACAACTAGAGATGAGCGAACTTTTCAAAAATTCGATTCGGCCAATTCTCTGAATTTCCCGGAAAAGTTTGTTTCGATCCAATTTATTTTGCGACAAATCTATTTAAAAAAAGGCTATTTCTAGCCTACATACAGCCTCTATAAGGGTATAGAACACTTTGCTGTGTTCTAAAACGCATATGGAGTGTGCTGGGTTAGTGAAATAATACTGTTATTCAGAATAAAATGCAGATTACCGGCATCGCTTTTAGAATCACTGCCGCACAGCAGCACAATGACAGAGCCTGATGGTGGCATCAATGTCAGGAGACCATATAGTGACTGAATGACAGCGTGGAGGTGTTGACAGCATGAGGAGACCATTTAGTGGCTAAATGGCTCAGCGTTGAGGTGTTGGCAGCATGAGGACACCATATAATGGCTGAATGACACAGCTTGGATGAGGCTGAAGCATGAGGACACCATATAGTGGCTCAATGACACAGAATGGAGGTGTTGGCAGCATGAGGACACCATATAGTGGCTGAATGGCACAGTGTAGAGGTGTTGGCAGCATGAGGACACCATATAGAGGCTCAATGACACAGAATGGAGGTGTTGGCAGCATGAGGACACCATATAGTGGCTGAATGGCACAGTGTGGAGGTGTTGGCAGCATGAGGACACCATATAGTGGCTGAATGACACAGCTTGGATGAGGCTGAAGCATGAGGACACCATATAGTGGCTGAATGACACAGAATGGAGGTGTTGGCAGCATGAGGACACCATATAGTGGCTGAATGGCACAGCGTGGAGGTGTTGGCAGCACGAGGACACCATATAGTGGCTGAATGACACAGCTTGGATGAAGCTGAAGCATGAGGACACCATATAGTGGCTGAATGACACAGCATGGAGGTGTTGTCAGCATGAGGAGACCCTATAGTGGCTTAAAGACACAGCATGGACATGTTGGCAGCATGAGGACACCTTATAGTGGCTGAATGACACAGCTTGGATGAGGAATGAGGCTGAAGCATGAGGACACCATATAGTGGCTGAATGACACAGCATAGAGGTGTTGGCAGCATGAAGAGACCATATAGTGGATGAATGGCACAGTCCGGAGTTGCCAGCAGCATGAGTAGGCACTAGGCCTTCACAATCCCTAAGATGAATTAAGAAATTTAAACCAAAGATTTTGGATAGCGGGTGCTACCTATGAGAAAATTTGAAATTCCCAGACCCAGGCCCAACAGCGGCATCAGTAACCCATATATTGCATGAATGACACAGCCTGGCGTTGGCTGATGCACGAGTACACACCAGGGCTACACAATCCCTCCAAAAAAACACCACAATTGAAAAAAATTTTGAGAAAGGTTTTGGATAGCGGGTGCTACCTATGAGAAAATGTTAAATTACAAGACCCAGGCCCCACAGCGGCATCAGTAACCCATATATTGCCTGAATGACACAGCCTGGAGTTGGCTGATGCACGAGTACACACCAGGGCTTCACAATCCCTCCAAAAAAACACCACAATTTTAGAAATTTTTGAAAAAGGTTTGTGCTACCCATGAGAAAATTTGAAATTAACAGACCCAGGCCCAGCAGCGCCATAATTTTTTTATTTGAAATTTAAAACAACCTTTGCATGTCCCGGAACCCCAGCGTGTGGGTACGAAGGACCAAATGTAAAAAGCCCCCACAGGATTCATGTAGCCGTGAGATTTAGGCGAAACGTCTCCATTGCCCTGACCGGCCATTGTTTCCAAGACTTCTCGCCAAGGCAAACCATGTGAAGAAAAGCGTGACACCGCTGTGACCTGCACACATGGAAGGGCCACTGAGACTTGTCCGGGCTGTGGAGGCGAAGTAGCACACCGTCGCAGGTCCAACGGGCTGACAGAGTGTAGCAGGAAGCAGCATTGAGTACACACCAGGGCTTCAGAATCCCAAAGAAAAAACAACCATTTTAAAAATAATTTTAAGAATATTTAGGACAGCGGGTGCTACCTATATGTTGCATGAATGATACACCCTGGAGTACACACTAGGGCTTCACAATCCCTCAAAAAAAACACAACAATTGTAGGAATTTATGAAGAAGACTTATGGATAGCGGGTGCTACCTATGAGAAAATTTGAAATTCCCAGACCCAGGCCCAGCAGTGCCATCAGTAAACCATATATTGCCTGAATGACACAGGCTGGAGTTGGCTGATGCATGAGTACGCACCAAAGCTTCACAATCCCTAATAAACAAGACAAAAAATTTTGACAAAATATTTTAACGGAAATTTAGGACAGCGAGTGCTCTCTATATATTACCAGAATGACGCAGCCTGAAGTTGGCTGCAGCATGAGGAGACCATTGAAATGTGTGATTTTTTGGGGGGAAATTTAAATCAAAATTTGTGTCCCGGACCCAGCTGTGTGGGTACAAAGGACCTTATCTCACAAGCACCCACAGGGCTCATGTGGCCGTAAGATGTAGGCGCAACGTCTCCATAGCCCTGACCGGCCATTTTTGTTTTTTGTACCTTTGTTTAAGAACAAGCGCATATCCAAGAGTCCAGAAGACTCTATAATGCAGGACGGTGGACCACCAAAAGACATTCTTCTATAAAAGAATTTTTTATAAAATAAAGAAGCAGAGTTCATCCCTCTGTGTATTTTTTATGAAAATTTTACTTAAAAAATCACACGCAACAATCGTCCAATGGTGTAATGGTCAGTATTGTGGAAGATTCAAGTTTAACCCCATACATTGCACCATAAATGTTGAAATTTTAATTAAGCATGTATGTGTGCATTTCAAAAATCCTAAAATTAAAGGCCCAAGCCCAGAAGCATCAGGAAGTCAAGTACTTCCTGAAAGACACAGGAGCAGGCAGGAGTAGGCATCAGCAGTACCCAAGAGGCTTTAATAACCCCTTACATTGCACAATCACTCGCGAGATCGAGCAATAACAGGTGTGTTATGCCCTCAGATGTCCGGGGCTGCACGCGCGCTACACTGAACGGACGAGCTTGTGTCTATCTTTCACCGACAGGTGCGGGTAACCCGCTGAACCCCCTTTGCGATAGGGATCAGGGATTGCAATTATTTGCTAGGAAAGAAGAATCAAAACTAAGCGCCGGTCATAAGCTCAGGTTCATTAAGTCCCTGCCCTTTGTACACACCGCATGTCTCTACTACCGATTGGATGGTTTAGTGAGGTCCTCGGATCGGCCCCGGCGGGGCAGGAGAAGGCCCTAGCAGAGCGCCGAGAATTTAAAGATTATTGTTGAAATTAGCATTAAGCATGTATTAGCTACTGCTAAACTTCCAAAAATTTAAGGCCCAAGGCCTGAGGCATCAGGGAGGCAATTATTTCCTGAAAGACACAGAATGAGTCAGGAGCAGTCATTCGCAGTACCCAAGAGGGTTTCATAACCAACCCCTTACATTTAAAGATCAATGTTGAAATTTGCATTAAGCATGTATTTAGCTACTGCAAAGCATCCAAAAATTGAAGGCCCAAGGCCTGAGGCATCAGGGAGGCAAGTAGTTCCCGAAAGATACAGAATGAGTCAGGAGCAGTCATTCGCAGTACCCAAGAGGATTTCATAACCATCTTCTTACATTTAAAAGTCAATGTTGAAATTTGCGTTAAGCATGTATTTGGCTACTGCTAAACATCCAAAAATTGAAGGCCCAAGGCCTGAGGGCAGGGAGGCAAGTAGTTCCTGAAAGACACAGAATGAGTATGGAGCAGGCATTCGCAGTACCCAAGAGGGTTTCATAACCCCTTACATTTAAAGATCAATGTTGACATTTGCATTAAGCATATATTTAGCTACTGCTAAACATCCAAAAATTAAAGGCCCAAGGCCAGAAGCATCAGTGAGGCAAGTAGTTCCTGAAAGACACAGGATGAGCAAGGAGCAGGCAATCGCAGTACCCAAGAGGGTTTCCTAACCAACCCCTTACATTTAACGAAGAATGTATTTAGCTACTGCTAAACGTTCAAAAATTAAAGGCCCAAGGCAAGAAACCTCAGTGAGGCAAGTAGTTCCTGAAAGACACAGGAGGAGCAAGAAGCAGGCAATCGCAGTACCAAAGAGGGTTCCATAACCCTAATTGATAACTCAAGAGGGTTTCATAACCAACCATAATTGGGAAATGTTGGTGTAGCAGCTTGGTCAATCTACTCTGATGCATCTGGTATTTGTGGCTGGAAATCCTGGCTGATCCATCCCTGATTCATCTTGACAAACGTCAGTCTCTCCACATTTTTGGTGGACAGACGAGTTCGCCTTGGGGTGACTATGGCCCCAACCGCACTAAATACCCGCTCTTATGGCACACTACTGGCCGGGCAGGACAGCTATTCCAGGGCAAACTCTGCTAGTTGTGGCCATAAATCAAGTTTGGCTGCCCAGAAGTCCAGCGGATCTTCAATGGTTGTTGGCATGGCCATGTCAAGGTATGCCAGCACCTGCTGGTTCAGGTCCTGCTCCATGTCTACCTGCTGCTGATGAGTTGCTTCACTATGCGGGTGAAGAAAGCTACTCATCAGCAACTGTAGACTCAGGCTGCTGCTGATTGAGCTGGTACTGCTCCTCCCACCACTCCACTCCCCAGCAGCCATGGCAGTGGAAGGTGAGCGCAGAGGGCCCCCCGAGTCAGACCTGCGAGTGGATGGACCATGTGGCCGATAGGCATCAGCCAACTGACTACGTAGAATGTCTCTGTAGTAGGTCAGTTTGTCCTCCCTCTCAGTGGGTGTAAAAAAGGCCCCCATTTTGGGACGGTAACGAGGGTCTAATAAGGTGGAGATCTAGAAGTCACCCCGCTGACGAATTTTGACAATTCGGGGGTCACTACGCAAGCAACTGAGCATGCATCGTGCCATTTGCGCCAGTGACTCGGAGGGACTACCTGCCTCCATCTCCACTGCATACTGCCACGGTGTGTCTGGGTCCTCTTTCTCAACTTCCTCATAACCCTCAAGCTCCTCATACTCCTCCTCTCCTGTCCAAAGACTAGAAACACCGGCCATCTCATACAACCTAAACTGTGCTCTGCTCTGCCCTTCATCCTCCTTCAGTACAGCCCCCACAGGGCTCATGTAGCCTTGAGATGTAGGCACAACATCTCCATTGCCGTGACCAGCAATGGTTTCAATCATTTGTTGTAGGAAATGTAGGAGTGGAATTACGTCGTTCATGGCTTAATCCAGGCGACTCACAAATAATGTGGCTTCCTCAAAGGGCCTCAGCAAAAGGCAGGTGTCACGTATGAGCTGCCACTGGTTCACATTGAAGTTACACAGGGGAGTACTCCTATCTGCTTGGATCATCAAGAAATCTGTGATGGCTTTTCTTTGTTCGTATAGTATGTCCAACATATGGAGGGTGGAATTCCAACATGTGGCAACGTCACAAATAAGACTATGTTGTGGGATACCGTTCTGACGCTGCAACTCAAGGAAGGTGTGCTTGGCGGTGTACGAGTGGCTGAAGTGCATGCACAGTTTCCTTGCCATTTTCAGGATGTTTTGCAAATGGGGTGAAGACTTGAGGAAGTTCTTGATAACCAGGTTCAACACATGTGCCATGCAGGGCGCATGTTTCATACTTCCTTGTCGCAGCACGGACACGATGTTCTTCCCGTTGTCTCTGACCATGGTTCCCATTTCCAGATTTCGTGGAGTAAGCCATACTCGGATTTCTTACGAATGAACTTTAGCAGTTCCTCCCCTGTGTGACTCTGTTCGCCAAGGCAAACCATGTGAAGAACAGCTTGACACCGCCGTGCCCTACACACATGGTACGATGAATGGCCACCGAGATTTGGACATGCAGTGGAGGCTGAGGACACGGTGGAGCATGAGGAGACGGCGTCGCACACTGTAACAGGACCAACTGCCTGTGAGCGAGAGCGTGGAGGAGGAAGCGGTGTGACCTGTCCAAGTTGCTGTTGTGGCTGTGCAGGAACCACATTTACCCAGTGAGACGTAAAAGACAAGTATTGTCCCTGCCCGTAGTTACAGCTCCACACGTCGGCGCTGCCGTGCAGTTTTGAACAAACCGACAGGCTCAAGGACTGGCCCACCTTCTCTTGTACAAAACTTATGCAGGGCTGGTACTGCCTTCTTTACAAAGAAATGATGGCTTGGGACTCTCCACCTCGGCTCGGCACAAGCCATCAATTCTCTGAAAGGTGCAGAGTCCACCACTTGAAAAGGGAGGGACTGCAACACCAGCAATTTGGACAGGAGCACATTCAACTTCTGCGCCGTTGGATGAGTGGGCGCATACTGTTGTCTCTTGGACATGGCTTTGAAGATGGATTGTTGGCGAAATGGCTGACTAAAAGCGGGAGAAGCAGGAGCGACAGAAGGAGGGTTTGACACACAGCTCCCTTCGGCTGAGGTGGTGGAGCCTTGGCTGGATGAAGGAGGGAGCGGATGGGCACTGGGTGATGCAGCAGGCTGGACCACTACATCGGAGCCACGGTTCTCCCAGGCCGCTTTATGGTGGCGAAAATTGAGTTCACGCAGGGCCGTGGTGCCGACATTGGGACCCTAGCCACGCTTCACCTTCTGCTGACAGATCTTGCATGTGGCTACGTGAACCTCCTCCGGATGCCTTATGAAAAACTTCCACACCGCCGAGTAGCTGATTTTCCCACTAGCAGTCCGCACTAATTGACTGCTACTGGCGGCGTCTCCAGGAACCCCTGTTCCACTACCTGCCGGAAAGGTAGGCTGCCGCGAAGCAGGTGGTCTCCCCCGGGCACGTTTGGCTCCTGAATTTCCACTACTGCCACCACGCTGGCTGCCAACCGTGCTACCGCCTTGCTGCCTCAAGGGAAACCTGCAACTCTCTTCTCCCAATGATTATGAAGCCCCTTCTGCACCCGGCTCCCAATTGCGATCGGCTTCATCATCATCAACAGTTGTGTGCACGTCACTGATGCCCTCCTCAGGTTCCCCAACAGTGTCTGTTTCAGGACCCTGAACACTTGCAACACTGCCTCCCACGTCACTCGCCGCATCACTACTTGGCCGCCTAGCGGAGCAAGCGGCGCATGTCTCCTCCACTTCTTGGCTGTCCAGTAGCTGCTGACTGTCCTCTATTGGATCGTCCTCAGTAAATAGTGGAGCTGAACCCACAGCATAAGATACTTCTTTAGGAAAGGGAACAGCATAGGACAAGGGCAATGGGAGGACAAGGACTGCTCCCGGGCCATGCCAACTGAGGGTTGTGTCTGAGGAACCCACCAACTGTTGACTGGGGGTGTCAGATGTCACTTGTGATTATGTGGATGAGCTTGTTAACCAATCGGCGACGGCAGATGGGTTGCTGGTGGAGACACGACCGCTGGCTGATAACAGGAGCACAGGCCTCTCGCTGTGACTCCTGCTGCCACTCGCCCCAAGTCTGCTGCCAACTCTGCCTGAAGTATTTAGGCCTCTGCCACTCCTCTGTGCATGTCCTGGCACTTCTCTACCTGACATACTTAGTGTGTTTATGAGGGTATTACAATACGCTACACTACTATTTAAACAGTATTTGTCTAGAACAGCAGCAGGTGATTACTTATGGCTGTCCTTGAACAGTATGTAGGCCCTTGACAGATTAACAGGTACTAGATGGTACAATACTTGGATGTACCTATGCGGTATGCACTGATGAGGGCAGTAATATGCCTAACTATTAGCAGAAAAAACTCTGTGTTTTTGTAAAATGCCAGCTGGTAGATACTATTGTTTGGACTTTGACGGTTTGGAGCACCTTGACAGATTAACAGGTACTAAATGGTACAATACTTGGATGTACCTATGCGGTATGCACTGATGAGGGCAGTAATATGCGTATGTATTAGCAGAAAAAACTCTGTATTTTTGTAAAACACCAGCCGGTGGATACTATTTTTGGACTTTGACGGTATGGAGCCCCTTGACAGCTTAACAGGTACTAAATGGTACAATACTTGGATGTACGTATGCGGTATGCACTGATGAGCAGAAAAAACTCTGTATTTTTGTAAAACACCAGCCGGTGGATACTATTGTTTGGACTTTGACGGTTTGGAGCACCTTGACAGCTACTAAATGGTACAATACTTGGATGTACGTATGCGGTATGCACTGATGAGGGCAGTAATATGCCTAACTATTAGCAGAAAAAACTCTGTATTTTTGTAAAACACCAGCCGGTGGATACTATTGTTTGGACTTTGACGGTATGGAGAACCTTGACAGCTTAAGAGGTACTAAATGGTACAATACTTGCATGTACCTATGCGGTATGCACTGATGAGGGCAGTTATATATGCGTAATTATATGCAGAAAAAACTGTTTAAAAAAAAAAAAAACAGCCGGTGAATAGTATTGTTTGGACTTGCACAGTATGTAGCCAGTCCCTTGACAGATTAACAGGTACAAAATGGTGCAAATGCACTACAGTCCACTGAACAATCACGTATTTCGGAACAGCAGCAGAACCCAACAGTGCAGCACCACAAAAAAAAATCCAGGGATTAAACCCTAAATTGCACTCTGTCACACAATTCTGAGCAGCAGAAGTTTTGTGGAGCAAACAAAAATAAACTCAATTGGGCTGAACAAGGAGGAGATAAGATGCTTCAGAAAGTTCAGGCAGCTTGGAGATCTGTATGAGGCAGCTGACAGCCCCTCTCTGCTGCAATGCTCAATAACGTGAATAGGAGGTTTAGCAATCAATGATCCTTCTCAGTTTAACAGCACAGCACTCTGCACTCCTGCCTTTCCCTAATGCTGATGTGACTAGCAGTTGCAGTGTAACGCTGTGGTATGAGTTATTCACAGACACGCAGTACCGTCCTCTCCATCTGAGTGCATAGATTAAATGAAGAGAGGCAACATGGCCGCCGATTATATAGGGGCTGTGACATCACAGGGGTCAGTGAATACTGATAGGCTACATCTCACATGTGATTCAGGGTCAGCCCGCCTACCTTCATTCCCGCTCTCCCATAATCACCTGCCCCATGTACTCACATGTGGATCCGCCATCTTAGGTCCCCAATAGCCTGGAACGCTGTAAAATTGAGTTTAATGAAGCGATTTGCGTGATATTCGTATTCATTGCGAATCAAATTTTTCATGAAATTTGTAACGAATTCGGGTTCGTGAACTTCGATTCGCTCATCTCTATTCACAACCCTAACCCTGACCGAAAAACCCAAACCCTAACCAAAAATCCTAACCCTACTGCCCTCACTCTTGAACATTTTTTCTCAACGAGTGCATCAAAAGACATGCAAAATCTTGTAGACTAAGCAATGCTTCATTGAAAAAATATATATTTGGAAACCAAAACATGCATAGGACTACTTTTTCTCTCATATTTATTGATTTTTGAGAAGATAGGAAAAACACTAATAATTTGATAGGCTGTATAATACATCCATGATTCTTCATTGGGGAAAAAATAAACCTTAACCCTAACTGGTAATACAATACTTAACATGATGACTCGAAACATATCAAAGATACTATCATCCTGGTACATTTCAACTTAACGAGAGGACCAAATGATACTTAAAACTTCATCAGTACACAATCCTTCCTGGGGAAACTCTAACCCTAACCCTAACCCTACTGCTCTGACTCTTAAACATTTCTTGTAGGCTATGCAATGCTTCATTGAAAAAAATATATCTTTGGAAACACAAACATGCATAAGAATATTATTTATCTCATATATATTTATTCTTGAGAAGAAAGGGAAAAAAAACAAATAATTTAATAGGCTGTATGATACTTTACTGAGTCTAGATATTATGTACCCTAACAGGTAATAGAATACTAACTAGGAGGACAATAATTCTATGAAAGATGCAATCTTCCTGGTATACTTGGATGTACCTATGCGGTATGCACTGATGAGGGCAGTAATATGCGTATGTATTAGCAGAAAAAACTCTGTATTTTTGTAAAACACCAGCCGGTGGATACTATTTTTGGACTTTGACGGTATGGAGCACCTTGACAGCTTAACAGGTACTAAATGGTACAATACTTGGATGTACGTATGCGGTATGCACTGATGAGCAGAAAAAACTCTGTATTTTTGTAAAACACCAGCCGGTGGATACTATTGTTTGGACTTTGACGGTTTGGAGCACCTTGACAGCTACTAAATGGTACAATACTTGGATGTACGTATGCGGTATGCACTGATGAGGGCAGTAATATGCCTAACTATTAGCAGAAAAAACTCTGTATTTTTGTAAAACACCAGCCGGTGGATACTATTGTTTGGACTTTGACGGTATGGAGAACCTTGACAGCTTAAGAGGTACTAAATGGTACAATACTTGCATGTACCTATGCGGTATGCACTGATGAGGGCAGTTATATATGCGTAATTATATGCAGAAAAAACTGTTTAAAAAAAAAAAAAACAGCCGGTGAATAGTATTGTTTGGACTTGCACAGTATGTAGCCAGTCCCTTGACAGATTAACAGGTACAAAATGGTGCAAATGCACTACAGTCCACTGAACAATCACGTATTTCGGAACAGCAACAGAACCCAACAGTGCAGCACCACAAAAAAAAATCCAGGGATTAAACCCTAAATTGCACTCTGTCACACAATTCTGAGCAGCAGAAGTTTTGTGGAGCAAACAAAAATAAACTCAATTGGGCTGAACAAGGAGGAGATAAGATGCTTCAGAAAGTTCAGGCAGCTTGGAGATCTGTATGAGGCAGCTGACAGCCCCTCTCTGCTGCAATGCTCAATAACGTGAATAGGAGGTTTAGCAATCAATGATCCTTCTCAGTTTAACAGCACAGCACTCTGCACTCCTGCCTTTCCCTAATGCTGATGTGACTAGCAGTTGCAGTGTAACGCTGTGGTATGAGTTATTCACAGACACGCAGTACCGTCCTCTCCATCTGAGTGCATAGATTAAATGAAGAGAGGCAACATGGCCGCCGATTATATAGGGGCTGTGACATCACAGGGGTCAGTGAATACTGATAGGCTACATCTCACATGTGATTCAGGGTCAGCCCGCCTACCTTCATTCCCGCTCTCCCATAATCACCTGCCCCATGTACTCACATGTGGATCCGCCATCTTAGGTCCCCAATAGCCTGGAACGCTGTAAAATTGAGTTTAATGAAGCGATTTGCGTGATATTCGTATTCATTGCGAATCAAATTTTTCATGAAATTTGTAACGAATTCGGGTTCGTGAACTTCGATTCGCTCATCTCTATTCACAACCCTAACCCTGACCGAAAAACCCAAACCCTAACCAAAAATCCTAACCCTACTGCCCTCACTCTTGAACATTTTTTCTCAACGAGTGCATCAAAAGACATGCAAAATCTTGTAGACTAAGCAATGCTTCATTGAAAAAATATATATTTGGAAACCAAAACATGCATAGGACTACTTTTTCTCTCATATTTATTGATTTTTGAGAAGATAGGAAAAACACTAATAATTTGATAGGCTGTATAATACATCCATGATTCTTCATTGGGGAAAAAATAAACCTTAACCCTAACTGGTAATACAATACTTAACATGATGACTCGAAACATATCAAAGATACTATCATCCTGGTACATTTCAACTTAACGAGAGGACCAAATGATACTTAAAACTTCATCAGTACACAATCCTTCCTGGGGAAACTCTAACCCTAACCCTAACCCTACTGCTCTGACTCTTAAACGTTTCTTGTAGGCTATGCAATGCTTCATTGAAAAAAATATATCTTTGGAAACACAAACATGCATAAGAATATTATTTATCTCATATATATTTATTCTTGAGAAGAAAGGGAAAAAAAACAAATAATTTAATAGGCTGTATGATACTTTACTGAGACTAGATATTATGTACCCTAACAGGTAATAGAATACTAACTAGGAGGACAATAATTCTATGAAAGATGCAATCTTCCTGGTAAACTTAAGGAGAACAACAAATGACATTTAAAATCTTATAAGCTACGCAATTCTTTATTGGGAATAAAATAAACCTTAAGGGTATGTTCACACTGAGGAATTGGGGCGGAAATCACGCTGAAGATTTCCACCCCAAAATACAGGTTTTTTTCCGCTCAGAATTAGCAGCAATTCCGCACGGAAATGCAGGTTTCATGTGGAGGAGGAGAAGAGGATATATGTATTTTTTTTATTCATAAATACTCCTCTTTTTTTCATGCAGAGATTCCGCTTGGAAATGCTTGTGACTGAAAAAAAAAATAACATTGATCTCTATGGGAGAATGATGCTGATTCCGCCTGAAAGAAAGAACATGTTCTTTCTTCAAGCGGAACACACTTCCTCGTCAGAATTCTGCTTGGGGAAATTCTGTACAACTCTATGGGGTTTTCACTGCTGAATGATATGGTGAGGAAAAAGCGAGCAGAATTACTCGTGGAAATTCCTCTCCAATTCCTCCGTATGAACATACCCGAACAGGTAATACAATACTTAACATCATGTCATGAACCATATCAAAAATACAATCTTCCTGATACATTTCAACTTAAGGAGAGAAACAAATCACATTTAAAATCTTATCAGCTACACAATCCTTCCTGGGGAAAGACCCTAACCCTTGTTTGTAGGATGTAGGCTGATTATGGTATTGTAGTTACTTAACCATTAGTATTTTTTTTTGTCCTTTGGGCTTTTTTCAACTTTGTTGGTATTCTAGTTCTATTCATGTAGGATGAAATAATGGTGTGGCCCACCCTCTCTGTCACATGATTGTGCAAAGCAGGCAAGGCTTTCTTTGCAAAATAATGGCAACTAGGTATGTGCCACCTGGGCACTAGTGTTGGGTGTGAATATTCACACTTCTAATTTTTATCGCGAATATCCCAAACTCACGAATAATGCGAAAATATTCACTTTTTTCCACATATGCGCATATTCCCATATGTGAATATTCCCACATTCCTTCTTTTCACTTGTGGGCAATTATAATGATGCAAATACACTTGTCAGAGGTTATCAACAACATCCCTAGCAACCAATAGTAAATTTGCCCACCCCCTCACTATTTTCTTCCTCAATTACGCGAATACGCAAATATTCGCATATGCGAATATAACGAATACGCCATATTTGCGAATATAAGACGAATATTCGTCTAGATATTCACAAAATATTGCAAATTCGAATATGTGCAATGCCGGTCATCACTACTGGGCACACCCCATTAGTTGCCTGAAGGCTGAGGAGTCAACAAGATGATACGTGACCACCTGCGCCACCAACAGTTTTGCCAGGTGCGAATTGAGACACACTACAACAGGGTGAACGGACAATACTCTTATTTGGAGGACATGGACTTTGGAGGCAAATCCCGAAAATGGGCTGCCTGTGGTCGAGGCCTGGCTGTTATACAGTTGGCAGGGATCTAAAAGATTATCAGTAGCAGCAGCAGTGTTTTCCTGATGTTGTGGGGCATCTCGATCGTCTCACGTACCGTTAGCGGCTGTAGTGACACTCCATATGTCTACATAGAGATGTAGTATCTATAGTTGGACCCTAGCCACGGCTTACTTTCTGTTTGCAGAGACAATATTGTTCCAAGTTCTCTGCATCAGGTAAGGTAGAAAAGAAATTCCTCACAGCAGAATACCTGACAGGGACTGTACCACCTGACTGTGCCCCTCCCCTGGAAGTTTTTTTTGTATAGAACCTGAACTTGTAGAGGCATCACCATCACCTGAGCTCATCAGACCAGCAGTCCTATGCCTGTTACATTTCACAGGTTTTCTTCCCCTACCTCGGCTATGCTCTTCTTTTCTGCCACTGCCACTACTCTTCTGCTTTGAACAGGTCAGCTCCTCCTCAACTGGTTCCCACGTCCTGTTCCAGGTCAAACCCCCCCCCCAAAGGACGAGGGGGCCCTCCCTCCGTCTGGAGAAGAAAAGGTTTAGTCTCAAGGGGCGACACTCCTTCTTTACCATAAGAACTGTGAACTTATGTAACAGTCTACCTCAGGAACTGGTCACAGCAGGAAAAGGTAACAGCTTTAAAACAGGGTTAGATACTTTCCTGGAACAAAATAACATTAATGCTTATGAAGAAATATAAAATCCCATCCCTTCCCCAATATCGCGCCGTGCCACACCCCTACCCTTCAATTCCCTGGTTGAACTTGATGGACGTATGTCTTTTTTCAACCGTACTAACTATGTAGCTATGTAACATGACATTATCCTCAACATCAAACATTTTATCATCCATAACACTCCTCTCTTCATGAACTTCTTGGGCTCTCTGCTTCCCTCCAGCATAACCACCATGCCTACCACCACCAGTCCTATTTGTGCTACGCTCAGCCAATTATTCCACCCCCGCACCTCGGCAACACACTCCAAAGCTTGACTCTCCTCAAACAATTCCTCCTCGTGGCTAGTGCTATCCTTCTGTGTAGCAGTAGGAGGGAGAGGCAAAGACAGAGATGAGGAAACAGTAGAAATGGAGGAATCCACTGACAGGTCACTGTCATATTGTCAGAATTCTCTGCCCCCATCGTAATACTCATGTAGTCCAGAAAAGCTGGATCATCTGCAGAAACCAAATAGCCTTTGGCAAGCAGTGAGAACTTGAAATGGCTAGGTACTAGGTTAGGGTGGTTTCACACCACGTTTTGTACTTACGGTTCCCGTATACGGCTGGGAGGAGGGGGCGGGGCTTAATCGGTCGACCACGTTTTTGCCTGCGGTCAGGAAACCGCATACAGCCGAAAACGCAGCCGACCGGAGGCTGCGGTTCACTCCGGTCGGCTCATAGACATGCATTACATACATACAGTTCCCCTATACGGCTGAGTGTGGGCGCCGTGATTAGGCCCCGCCCCCTCCTCCCAGCCGTATACGGGAACGGTAAGTACAAAACGTGGTGTGAAACCACCCTTAGTCTTCACAGGGCAAATCTGTGTCACATGGATGCCCTTTTTACTTTGCTGCTCTCTCACAACTAGTAAGATGCAATAGGTGTTTGATGAAACCAATAATAATCAAGAAGAATGTGTTCACAGGACAAACCCATGTGAAATGCATGCTCTTTTAACTTTGCTGCTATCGCATAAATAAGTACAGACACTACATTAGAGTATATTAGCGATGTAACAGGTGTTTGATGAAACCAATAATATTCACAAATATGTCTTCTCAGGGAAAATCTGTGTCAAATGCATGCCATTATTTCCTTGCAGCTAACCTGCATTTAGGAAGACATAATTGGTGCTTGACAAAGCCATTAATATTCACAAAAATTGTGTTCATAGGGCCGATGTGTGACATGCATGCCATTTTTACTTTGCTGCTATTTAACAAGATGGGAGGAAACCTGTAGTAAATGTTTGAAAACATGTATTGAACTGTTGATTGGTAATGATGGAAAGACCATAGAAATTAGAGGGTCAGATTGATTCCTTGAAGAAAAAGATACAAAAAAAGACCTCAACTCCTAGGGGGAGATTTATCAAAACCTGTGCAAAGGAAAACTTGCCCAGTTGCCCATAGCAACCAATCCGATTGCTTATTTCATGTTGCAGAGACCTTGACTGTTGTAGAGGTTAAGAATGAAAGAAGCAAGCGGATTGGTTGCTATGGGCAACTTTTCCTCTGGACAGGTTTTGATAAATCTCCCCCCTAGTGTTTGAAAAAATTTAAAAGTGATCTAGATGTGATTTCCCTAAATGGAAGGGTGAAATCCAGAGTAAGAAAGTTGAAAAGTTGATATATATATATATATATATATATATATATATATATATATATGTATATATATAAAAACAATCTGACAATGTTAACCCCAGTGTATACAGCTGGTGCAACAAGGTGGAGATGGATATCCTTCTATACACAGCTCCCAGGGAGGGGATTTATTAGGCAGAGGTTTGTACAAGGTGAGAGGAGAGGAACCACCCCTAAGGGCCAACCATCAAAGCAGGCGACCAGAGGTTCAAAGACCCGGGTTTACATCAGAAGCGCCAAGAGAACCTGAAGTACATAACCTCTCTGATCAACTGTTTACAGAGGATCAGATGACAGTAATGGAAAAGGGTCTAACATTCTCACCAACAGATGATTATGATTTATTTTTTAAATGACCAAAGAACCATTTATCTAATCACAAGTTTTTTTTAAAGAGGTATCTGGGTCACAGTCACAGCGCTACTGCCGTGATCCGAACATCTGTAATGGTGGACGGAGGTCCCCTCACCTGCCTCCGTCCGTCTCCCGGCATCTTCTGCTCTGGTCTGAGATCGAGCAGGCCAGAGCAGGAAATAGCCGATAATACTGATCAGTGCTATGTCGTATGCATAGCACTGAACAGTATTAGCAATCAAATGATTGCTATAGATAGTTCCCTATGGGGACATTCAAATTGTGAAAAAAACAAGTAGAAAAATGTAAAAATTAAAAGTAAAGAAAATGTGAAAAATCCCTTCCCCCAATAAAAATGAAAATTGTCCGTTTTTCCCATTTTACCCCCAAAAAGCGTAAACGTTTTTTTAATAAACATATTTGGTATCTCCACGTGGGTAAATGTCCGAACTATCAAAATATAATGTTAATGATCCCCTACGGTGAACGGTGTAAACGTAAAAAATAAAAAAAATATCCAAAAATGATGCTTTTTTGTCACATTTTATTCAAAAAATAATAATAAAAAATTATATAAAAGTTTCATAAATGCAAATGTGGTATCGATAAAAAGTACAGATGATGGGGCAAAAAATTAGCCCTCATACCGCCCTATATACGGAAAAATGAAAAAGTTAGATGTGGTCAAAATAGGGCGATTTTAGATTACTGATTTTGTACAAAAAGTTTTTGTACTGCTTAAAAAAAATCTAAAAGTATCTAGCCATGGGTATCATTTTATTCATATTGACCCACAGAATAAAGAACACATATAATTTTTACCGTAAATTGTACAGTGTGAAAACGAAAGCCTCCAAAATTGTGGCTTTCATTTAAATTTCCTCCCTAAAAAAATATTTTTTGGGTTCGCCATACATTTTATGATAAAATGAGAGGTTTCATTACAAAGTACAATTGGTCACGCAAAAAACAAGCCCTTATATGGGTCTGTAGATGGAAATATAAAAGAGTTATGGATTTTAGAAAGCGTGGAGGAAAAAAACGAAAATATTAAAATAAAATTGGTCTGGTCCTTAAGGTGAAAATGGGCATGGTCCTTAAGGGGTTAATGCACTTTCTATCCTCACTGCAGGATAATGATATGAATGATAGACTTATCAGCATGTTTAGTCACAAAAAAATTGAGTTCTTAGATTTACAAATATTTGTTGATGTCAACACTGACATACCATATATACTCGAGTATAAGCCGACCCGAGTATAAGCCGAGACCCCTAATTTCAACCCAAAATCCCAGAAAAAGTTATTGATCGAGTATAAGCCTAGGGTGGGAAATACATCATCCCCCCCTGTCATCATCCAGACCCGTCATTAACATCCTCATCATCATCACCGCCTGTCATCATCCAGACCCTCACCTGTCATCATCCCCTTGTCATCATCCCACACACCCCCCTTCATCATCCCACACCCCCCCTCATCATCCCACACCCCCCCCCCTTCATCATCTGGGAGTTGTAGTTTTGAAACCTTGCTGGGAGTTGTAGTTTTGAAACCTCCGGAGGTCTGCAGGTTGAAGACCACTGCAGCCTTCGACATCATCCAGCCCCCTCACACCCCCCTTTAGTTCTGTACAGTACTCACCTCCGCTCGGCGCTGGTCCGGTGCTGCAGGGCTGTCCGGTGAGGAGGTGGTCCGGTGGGATAGTGGTTCCGGGCTGCTATCTTCACCGGGGGCGCCTCTTCTCCGCGCTGCCAGCCCGGAATAGAGGCGTTGCCTTGACAATGACGCAGAAGTACGTTGGCAATGAACGTACCTCTGCGTCGTTGTCAAGGCAACGTGACTATTCTGGGGCCGGGCCCGAAGCGCTTAGAAGAGGCCTCCCCGGTGAAGATAGCAGCCCAGAACCACTATCCCACCGGACCACCTCCTCTCCGGACAGCCCTGCAGCACCGGACCAGCACCGAGCGGAGGTGAGCTGCCCGGGCTTGCTGGGAGTTGTAGTTTTGAAACCTCTGGAGGTCCGCAGGTTGAAGAACACTGCGGGTGGAGAGTTCACTCGAGTATAAGCCGAGGGGGGTGTTTTCAGCACGAAAAATTGTGCTGAAAAACTCGGCTTATACTCGAGTATATACGGTACATTGAAAAAAGACTTTAGTCAATGCCGATTCATCTCATCCACTGCACATTATTATCCTGAAGGGGCAATTTGGTTTAAACAAATAAATATTTATTTTAGAAGGAAACAAAATGGATACAATTGCTCCAGACAGTTTAAATGAAAGTCTGCACATCATTGTTATAGGGGGTTAAATATGTTTTTATTTTATTTATTTTTTTATTTTTTTTTTTCATTGTTTTGTTTTTATTTTTATTTTTTTGTGTGTTTTATTTTTTTTATTTTTTTTATTTTTTTTTTATGTTTTTTTATTTTTTTTTTAGACTTTTAATTTTTTTTCCCCCTTTACTTTTTTTCTTGATTTTTCTAGAGCTATCCGAATTTCTGCTGAGGTGAGTCCAGATGACCATTCCCAATTTATATATATATATATATATATATACTGCAATTATTTTTGGGCACGTGAGTGGTGTATAAAAAAATATGGGGGTGGGTATCGGTTGTGTATGGGGAAATATATATATATATATATATATATATTTTGTATTGACCCCTTAAGGATGAAGGGTGTACCCGTACGCCCTCATCCTGCTCACCTTCTATAATGGGGAGTCAGGAGCTGATAGCCATCAGGACCCGTGGCTAATACTGGACATTACCGATCGCAGTGATGTCCGGCATCTAAAAAAAAAAAGAAAAACTTTCCTGGCAGCTCAGCTGAGCTGAGCTGATTGGGACCACTGCGGTAAAACTGCGGTGTCCCGATCAGCTTAGAGGATGGCGGAAGGACCCTGCAGTCACGGTCTGCAGGCTGGAGCAGCAGAGCACCGATAACACTGATCAATGCTATGCTATGGCATAGCATTGAATAAACAGTGTATGCAATAGGAAGATTGCATGTAATAGTGCCCTATGGGGACTAACAAAATGGTGTAAAAAAGTTTTTAAAAAAGTTAATAAATATGAATTAAACCCTTCTATAATAAAAGTTTGAATCACCCCCATTTTCCCCCAAAATATGGAAACAAAAATAAACATTAACATATGTGGTACCGCCATGTGCACAAATGTCCGAACTATTAAAATTGAATGTTAATTTAACCGCAAGGTCAATGGCATACATGTAAAAATTCCAAATTCCAAAATAACGTATTTTTTGCCACTTTGTATACCCAAAAAAAAAAAAGCAGCAATCAAAAAGTACCATTAAAACATAAATTGTACCGATAAAAACTTCAGATTACAGCATAAAAAAATGAGTCCTCAGATGCGGAGAAATGAAAAAGTTATAGGGGTCAGAAGATGAAAATTTTGAACATAAATTTTCAAATAAAATACAACTTAAATAAATAAGAATCCTTTTTAACCTTATGGACCTACAGAATAAATATAAGGTGTAATTTTTACAGAAAATTGCACTTTGTAGAAGCCCAAAAAATTTACAAAATGGCGTGTTTTTTTCTTTTCTTTTTCTTTTTTCATTTTTGCCCCACAAATATATTTTTCTGGTTTTGCCGTTGGCTTTGTGGGGAAATGATTGATTGTATTACAAAGTTTACAAAGAAACAAACCCTCATATAGGTCTGTAGGTGGAAAATTGAAAAAGTTATGATTTTTAGAAGGTGTGGAAGTAAAAACTAAAGTGCAAAAATAAAAAATGGCCTTAAGGGGTTAACATCGGTGATAATTAGGGTAGAGGATACTTCCAGGTTTCTTCATTTAATTTACATCTTTTCAGTTTCACATATGAATAAAATAGTACAATAGTATTATTGTTCTTGTAACTGTTGCATTGCACGCATGATTAATTTACACTCGATGATTGTATTAATTATGTATAATATTAAATATAAAATTGAAATACTTTTTGCACAATTTTTTTGTATATTCTTTTGAACTTTTCTGCTAAGTTGCCGGGAATTATATATATATTTTTCTACTCACTGCAATCAACTTTAATTGCAGCGTCTAAGGGGTTAATGCCGAACATCATTGTGATCGGTGATGTCAGGCATTAGACATGGGTCCCACCAGCTGATAGCTGCCAGGACCACCCTGCTATGACACGCAAATAAAAATATGGTCTTGGAGGTGCTGCTCAAGAAGTTGTCACAAAACCAAGGACTCAGGCCAGCACAGGACAATAGATTATTTATTTTTGACAATACGGACAACGCATTTCGGCACACAAACATTGCGTTCCTCAGGTCCAATTATACAATGCTATAGAAACAAATATAAAACTATTCAAATTGCTGATAGAGAATACTCCGTATTCTCTATCTGCAATGGGAATAGTTTTATATTTGTTTCTATATCATTGTATAATTGGACCTGAGGAAGGCACTGTTTGTGTGCCGAAACACGTCGTCTGTATTGACATAAATAAATTATCTATTGTCCTGTGCTAGCCTGAGTCCTTGTTTTTTTTTTGACAAATCCTTGATCAGCACCTCCAAGACTGTATTTTCTTCTTGTTATTTGCATATCCTTGTTGGTCTCCTCACGGGAGTCCAGGACCGGTCCGAGTGCAGGAGCCACACCTATACTCACCTTGTCTACACCCAAACATATCTCTGTAAACCACGACTCCCAGAAGCCGTGGATCATAGTGTCTTTACCCAACAGGTTAGTATATCAATTAGGTGTGGTGGAGGGTTCACACCAAGTTGATATACACTACAAGGGAGCGCCCCCTGTTTTCTCTTTTTACCTCTTCCAATATCGGCCTGCTATGACACAAGGACAGCTTCTGAGCCCAAATCATAGAAGGGGAGCGGCCGCAGGGCGTACAGGTAAGCCCTGCGTCCTTAAGAGGTTGAAACATATTACTGAATGTTACTTGTGGTGTGAATACATTAATGACAGTAAAGTATTATCTTTTATGGGAGTGCAGAGACTAAACTTGCAGGATGTTCAAGACAATGAAAAAAAGCTCAGAAAATTAGAAGCTCGTTGGATATTAAGAATGAGAGCCCAGGAAAATGCAGGCTGGAGCAGCAGACCACCTATAACACTGATCAATACCCATACACCTTTCGTCCCCAACAGGTCAAAAATCTTAATCATTCCAGTACTTATCAGCTGCTGTATTCCCCAGAGGAAGTTCTTTTCTTTTTGAATTTATTTTCTGTCTGATCACAGTGCTCTCTGCTGAAACCTCTGTCCAAGTCAGGAAGTGTCCAGAGCATGAACAAATTCCCATAGCAAACCTATCCTGCTTTGGACAGTTCCTGATGTTTTTATTACAAAAGCATATCTACTGCAGGTAATGTTGATTCCCACTTCACATTTGTATTTGGATATGTAATTAGCATTATTTTTCATCTGATCCTCCATTTTGTATGTTACCATTTTACCTTTATTATCAGGCCCAAACTTGCCATTCTGTGCACCGGATTTTGCCCATTGGGCCGGGCCACCCACAGGCCCACCCAGTCCAGAACAAATTTAACTATAAGCGCGTCTATCAGATCCACCTATAGTTAAATGCAGGGCTCAGCTGATTGACAGAGCTAAGAGCTATTGGCTTCTTGCCCTGTCAATCACTCTTGAGGCTGTCTGCGATATGCAGGCAGCCAACAAGAGGCCCGAGTGTCCATCCTCTGTGCTCCATGCTCCAGCGCAGGAGTGAAGTTATCATCATGTGCCGAAGCACAGACCGGAGGAGAAGGCAAGAAGAAAGGCCCTGCTGAGGAGCCAGGGGAGTATAGTTTTGTTTGTCTTTTTAACTTACGGTAACATTAGTGGCTGCACTAAAGGAGGCTGCTACACTAAAGGGGGCTGCTGCACTAAAACTTCCTAAAAAGGGCTGCAACCATGTACATGGGACTACTGCCTACAGGGTGTAAACAATTTTATAGGAAGCTGTTATTTCCTAAAAGGAGAAACAATCTACAGGGGGAGCTACCTACAGGAGACACCTATCTACAGGGGTACCTACCTACTCAGGGCACCTGCATAAAGGGGGAAACTACATGAAGGGGCCTGTATACCTACTGAAGCGACCCAACTAATGGGGGGGAGGACAAACCTACTCTTTCCCAACACACTTATCTTCCCTTTTTACTGTGTAGGACACTAAGAGGGTTATAATGACTGTTTGGAAAAGTGCATTTCCTAAAAATGTCTGTTGATGAAGAATTACTATTTGTCTGGCGATGTAGAAAATTCTGGGTATTCACATTGAGAAGTATTCCAGAACCCACAGATATAGCCACCACCATCATTTGAAGTTCTCTACTGTATCCATGGTGTACTACACAATGTCATACAATGGATTCAATGTCACCACACAGTCAGTGGCGCACTGTGTTATCTTTATGTTCCGCCACCATACTGTAGCTGGCATCCGCTACCTCTGTAAACATGCATGTTAGTTATACATTACTGAAATGTGTAGAGCTGCAGATCAAGGCCGTATTTATAGATCGTGCTGCCCTGGCCACGCCGACTAAATACAGCCCATTAAGGTGATTCCATAAGCGTTAGATTTCTTTTTTATATATAGATCTGTGACAAACATGCAGTAAAAATGTATGTTTTATACACGTGCCCCCCTCAACACTACTGCCCTAGGCAGAGGTTCATGGGTATCTAATGACAAATACAGCGCTGATTCTGATATATTTAGTACATAAAGTATACAAAGTGTATCTAAATGTTCAGCAAACTTCTGACAAGTCATAGACATGCTTGAAGTTTAGATGGGATGGGATCGGGTGCTGGGACCCCCACTAATTGCTAGAAGGGCATAAACAAACGGCTTAGTCCTCACCCCTTTGTTTCTTCTTGACTTTGACCAGAAAGCTGAGTAAGTGATGTACAGGCTGAGTGAAACACTGAGAACTGACTGTGTCCATATACTGAGAGATCAGCTTTCTGATGAGAGCCAAGCAAAATGGAGGGGTGCCGCACTCAGCCCAGTGTTAATGCCCCTTTATTCTAGAAATTGGTGGGAGTCTCAGCAGCCAGACCCTATCTAATCTTCTGACCTGTCTCTATAACATGCTGGACATATAGAAAGACTAAAGGTTAGTTAGATCACCTTTTTTTTTATCAGAATATATCCAAATTGATCTTATACTCACTGCTCAGTTTTCTTTGTTGCAGCAGATGCAGCAAAAAATACATCTAAGTCTAATAAAAAAAAAAAGAAAAAAAAGAAACAAGTTGACATAAATGAACATTTCCAGGGATACAAATTTGAAAACTATATTTAAAACTCTGTAGAAGCCTCATGAAATATGAGGTAGAACAGGAATCTCTGGCACACTTATAGTTAATCTCAGTGGTTCTCTTGCCTGAGTTCCCCTTGACAGCCCATTCCCAATGAATTGTACCCTCATATTAGAGACATTTTGTAATGATTATAGTATAATTCATATGCTTCACTATCCTCTATAACAGGTCCCCTGGTCCTTTCCCTATCCCCCCAGTTCCCCAATTTACAGGTGAAGTCTTCTCTAACCGGAGTTGTTTACTTTTCTTTTCTTCGCTATCTGGCCTAGACCGCCATTAAGATTTCTCCCATACAAGACTTCTCCACTGAACCAGCCAAACAAACATTTTAGGCTCCTTTCTGCGGTACAATACCCGCCTATTTACAAACTCCCCATGTTTATTGTCACACACAGTAATAGTACCTGCTTTATGTCCCCATAAAGTTGTTAGGCCCCCTCTGTGCCCCCAAAAATAGCTGTAGGCCCCCAAACTGCCCCCATATATAGTTGTAGGCCGCCATACTGTCCCGCTTTGGTGCTCCATTGCACCACTGGTCTGGGGACCTATTGCTATGGCTCATAGTAGTAGGACCCCTGTGTGCAGGGGCAGTGGAGCAACAAAGCTGATGGTAGTTATTGCCCACAGCAGCCCAGTGCCCGCACTTCCCCTTGCTGTCCTCCTGCTTCGCTTCTCTGTGCGGTGATGTCAGCCTACCATTTCTTTCAAAGCAGTCCAGAGCAGTAACCAGTGGCTGTGGCTGCCATTACTGATTTTTTTTCAAGTACCCCCTGGAGAACTGCTAAGTACTTGAACCCCAGGTTGAGAACCACTGATTTATCTAGATATCACAATCCATAGGAATGGCTGTCCCTTGTACTGCAGCTTGTCCTGGTGAATGGGCCCCAACTAACCAAAAATTTCTTGTCTGTCCTAAGAACAGGCCATCAAATTTATAGCCAAAAGTAATTTAAAGAATGTATCTGAATGCTTGTTGTGGGCAACTATTGTATGCACTTCATCAGCATTGCTAGGTCTCCAAAAGGCCCGGGGCTAGAGACCATAGCCCAGCAATGCCCTTACCACACCCACAGACATGCCCCCACCACACCCTCATACACACCCCCTAACCACACCCAGCCTCCTTCTTTAATATTCTCCCACTACTGTACACAACATGCTGCACATACGAAACCAACACTTCATGTATGGTTTCTGGAGCAGTTCTAATAGAGATTGCATTATTTTACTCTCTTAATTTATGGGGACATTACACGTCTATTCTGGTGATTGGTGGGTATCCCCTATCCTGAGCAAAAGGGGTTATTTAAAATTTTATACGTCTAAGAGCAATAATGTTATCAGTCTGTCACCTGAGTTTAGGAGGACATCCTAGACCAACAAACTGAAAACCCCCATCATTACCACCACAGCCCATATCCAGAAACTAAGTCGCCTGAATAAACCCTGCCAGACATCATGCCCTCTTAATATAACCCTGCTATACACTGTTCCATCGGAATATAACACTGTCAAAAACTGTACCCCCTGCCACACTATATCTATAATAATAATACTGCCACACACTGTATCTATAATAATAATAGTAATACTGCCACACACTATTTCTTCTCAGTTCGGCTGAATCCCACCTCTGCACAGTCCTCCTCCAGACACCTCAGCCCTTCTCCTCCAGAGCTCTCTGCCCTTCTCCTCCACACCCCTCTGTCCACTTCCATCTCCAGACCCATCTGTCCACCTTCTCCTCCAGACTCCTCTTCCCACTTCCTCCTCCAGACCCCTCTGTCCACCCCATCCTCCAGGCCCCTCTGTCTGCTTCCTCCTCCAGACCCCTCTGTCCAATTCCAGACTCCTTTGTCTGCCTCCTCCTCCAGAACCTTCTGTCCGCATCCTGCTCGAGACCTCTCTGTCCACCTCCTCCTCTAGAACCCTCTGTCTGTCTCTTTTTCCAAACCCCTTTATCCACCTCCTCCTCCAGACCCCTCTATCTGCCTCCTTCTCTAAATTCCTCTGTCCGCCTCCACTCCAGACTCCTATGTCCTCCTCCTCCTCAAGATCCCTCTGTCCGCCTCCTCCTCCAGACCCCTCATTTATCATACACATCTATTATATACATACATACATACATTCATACATCTATCATACATACATCATACATGCACACATCTATCATACATACACACATCTATCATACTTACATCTATCATACATACATACATACATCACACAAACATGCAAACATCTATCATACATACACACATCTATCATACAATATTCTATCGTACATACACACATCTAGCATCTATCTATCTATTTATTTATCATACACACACACACATCTCCTTTGCATACCTTTACCTTGAGGTGGTAAGTCTGGTGACATTTGGCGTGCCCACGCACAGCACGTAACTCCCCAGAAGCCACCGTTGCGTTTAAGCAGCTGTGGTAATTATAAAACACACGGGGCTACAAGCACCAGACCCGGGGCTACATCCTCCTTAACCCCCCCCCAGCAAGGCCCCTGCACTATATTTATATGTGAGATCACTACTGAAAGTATACATATGTAATGAGGCATCTACACCATTGTGTGATCTGTAGTGTTACAATACTCGATCTCTCTACTTACATTGACACTGCCCTCTTTCTAAGACTTTTATCCTTCTTTTTATAATCCTCAAGCTCTTCTGATGTCTCCTCCCTATAATATATAGAACATACATTATCTAACATATAACTATATAAAGGCCAGATGTTATTATGATTTTCAATGAAGGGTTTCCAAGAACATTGAACCACAAATACAACTGTTTAGCATCAGCACTGAGACTCCTGAGGAAGCTTATAGGGAACCTGTCTGGCCCACTTAGCCCTATAAGCCAGACCCAGCACCTTGTAGATGTAGCGCACACCATCTGGACGCTTTGCTATACATGTCCAAGGTACTGGGGAGGAATTATAGGGGTTAGGGGCTCGGAAAGATTCCCTTTAATCACTTAATAAAGTTCAATAACTTTCTAAAATCATTCAATTCCAAATTTTTAAGATATTTGCTGTCAGTAAATACAGTCCAGGATATAACTGCACCAAGTCTAGGCAATGCTCTGCAAGCAAAATATATATTATATCAACAGCAGTACAAATTCAGTACAAATTCAGGTAATTTATGTTCCCAATGCTGGGGTAGTGGGCTGGAGATCGCAGGGGGGTCCCAGTGGCCAGACCCTCTCATGATCAGACATCTTATCCCCTATCCTTTGAAGAGGGGATAAGATGTCTGGGGCAGAGTGCTAATTTAATATCGAAGTGCATCGGTTTAGTTTAATAGAGTGTAACAGTAGCTACATTGCATGTAGATTAGCATATGGTCATGTGACAGCAATGAAAAAATATATTCATACAATCAGGATTCTTCTTTTGTGATTGGTCAGACTTTGTCTAGTGAACAGGGAAAGGGAATTAGTTTTTTCCCCCACCTCATTGGCATAAAAAGGGGCACCATTAATGGGGCGAGGGGCTATTTGTAGTATGGGGCATGTAGGGAGTCGTACCTTATGTCAGGCATCCGGGGCCTCCATGTCATCCTGGGATAATGGTCGTCCCTGTAATAGAAAAACAGAACTTTAGTTAAAAGGGTACTCCGCCAGAAAACATCTTATCCCCTTCCAAAGGATAGGGGATAAAATATTTGGTCATGGGGGTCCCGCCTTTGGGGACCCAGCTTTGAGCTTCCGCGTACATCCCAACACGCCCCTTACATTCATGTCCATGGGAGGGTGCATGACGGCTAGTACGTAGCCATTATGCCTCCTCCCATAGACATGAATGGAGGGGGCATGGCGGCTGTAGTCCCCAGTCATCCAGAACAGAGCAGAGTTCTCGCACCAGATGACTGGGGTGCCGCACCGGAGATCACAGGGGTCACCAGCGGCTGGACCCCCGCAATCAGACATCCTATCCTCTCTCCTTTGGATGGGGGGATAAGATGTTTTCCAGCAGAAGATCCCTTTAATATCATTTTCCTTTCATATGACTTGGAAAACACAGATAATGTCGTCCATAAGGACAAATCTTGTCCAGATTAAAATATCAAGATAGGATAATGTGTTTTATATACAATTGAGAATATTTCCTTATATACGTCTACAAGGAAGACTCCTACCCACCTAAAGACTCTCGGAGCCTCCTGTACCCTGGATAGCCATTTGTAGGAGAAGAGACAAAAAGAAACATAAGAAATATTCCCCTCAGGGGCCACAGAATAACCTCAAGTATAAAGCTGCCTCTGAGAATAACGCCCTTTGTTGTCCATAGTAACTACAGAATCAGTTTCTAGCGTATATTCACATGTGCATATTTTCCATTGTGGATTTGCTATAGCAGATTTTGCTACCCTCTGAAGTCAATACTGAAGCAGATTTACATCAGAAAATATACATGTGTGAACGCACCCTAAGATCTATAAATTCTGCAGGAACAATGACACGTGGATTCGGATCGGCTGCTATGGCCACGAAGGTTTCATCCAGAACACTTTGGATACATGAGGCCAAGTATTATGACTCATTGAAGACATTTATACAATGGTATACAATACATGCCTTATATCTGGCCCTTCATCATTGGGGCCGTCATTATTTGGTCCCTCCTCATGGGGTCCGTCCTCAATGGGGTATGAATCAGTCCTGTTAGTTAAAGAATGAATAGATCAATAAGAATCCAAAATATATCAATATATTGTGTCCTATAACAGTTATATTACTAAACCCAATATATAAAACTTACAAATTTAGTGTTATCACAAATTGTACTGGCTTCAGCCTGCTTCTGCATCATTCACCCCTGACAGGAAATTGTGTAGTCCTTTTATTTTCTGAGTGGTGTTGTCCCAAGATCCCTGGCTCCTTCCCACAGACAACGCCTCATCCTCTGGTGTCTCAGAAGGTGTGCCTTGACCTGAGCTCCAGCCCAACCTCCTGAGTGATGTCATCACCTCTGACCCTGCCCCTACATCCTACATCATCTCCTCCCTGTTATAGGCTAGTCTATCTAATTATGTATATGTTCTGATTAATTATGAATATTGCTAGAATAGCCATCTTGCTTGGAGGCTCCTGCAAGAAAGACTCCTACCCACCTGACGAACCGCTGAGCCACATGAACCCTGGATAGCAATCTGTAGGAGAAGTGACAAGAAGAAACATAAGAAATATTCCCCTTAGGGGCCATAGAGTAAGCTCAAGTATAAAGCTGCCTCTGAGAATAACACCCTTTGTTGTCCATAGTAACTACAGAATCAGTTTTTAGCGTATATATTTACATGTGCATATTTTCCGCTGTGGATTTGCTATAGCAGATTTTGCTACCCTCTGAAGTCAATGCTGAAGCAGATTTACATGAGAAAATACACACGTGTGAACGCACCCTAAGGTCTATAAATTCTGCAGGAACAATGACACGTGGATTCGGATCGGCTGCTATGGCCACGAAGGTTTCATCCGGAACACTTTCTATACATGAGGCCAAGTATTATGAGTCATTGAAGACATTTATACAATGGTATACAGTACATGCCTTTTATCTGGCCCTTCATCATTGGGGCCGTCATCATTAGGGCCATCATCCTTGGGTCCTTCACCATTAGGCCCGTCATAATTAGGTCCCTCCTCTTGGGGTCCGTCTTCAGTGGGGTATGCATCAGTCCTGTTAGTGACAGAATGAATCGATCAATAAGAATCCAAAATATATCAATATATTGTGTCCTATAACAGTTATATTACTAAACCCAAGATATAAAACTTACAAATTTAGTGTTATCACAAATTATACTGGCTTCAGCCTGCTTCTGCATCATTCACCCCTGACAGGAAATTGTGTAGTCCTTTTATTTTCTGAGTGGTGTTGTCCCCAGATCCCCGGCTGCTCCCCACAGACAACGCCTCATCCTCTGGTGCCTCAGAAGGTGTGCCTTGACCTGAGCTCCAGCCCAACCTCCTGAGTGATGTCATCACCTCTAACCCCGCCCCTTCATTCTACATCACCTCCTCCCTGTTATAGGCTAGTCTATCTAATTATGTATATGTTCTGATTAATTATGAATATTGCTAGAATTGCCATCTTGCTTGGAGGCCATAATCTCACCAATCTCAAAGTGATGGCTTGTCATAGATCAGTGGTCTCCAGATTGTGGCCCTGCAGATGTTGTAAAACTACAACTCCTGGAATGCCCAGACAGCCGTTGGCTGTCTGGGCATGCTGGGAGTTGTAGTTTTGCAACATTTGAAGTGCTGCAATTTATAGATCACTGTCCTAGATTAACAAAATAAACTAATGTGTAAATGTTCTTGGTGTAACAAGTAGAGAGCGCTAAGCAATACAAATTTATAATGTAAGTCTATGGGATTGTCTCAGGCAGCTGCGCTTTTCTCCCGCTTGTTCCAACAATTGGTCAAGGTCTGAACACTCAGAACCTTATTGAAACTTGTCTCTAGAACATGTCTAAAAGTTTTATAGCGTCAGGTGTTAACCCAATTCTGTCCATATTTCAAAGCCTCATTCTTGTTTTTTTTTTTTTTTTTTTTTTATGGACATACATCATTGCATTAGTATTCTTTTTCCTGGTATACATTAAAGGGGTACTCCGCCGCTAGACATGTTATCCCCTGATAGGGGATAACATGTCTGATTTTGGGGGGTCCGGCAATCTCCGGGGCTGGGGCTTCCATGATCGTGACATCACACCAAGTCCCCTCCATTCATGTGTATGGAAGTGGCCATGAGAGTCGACACTCCTCCTCCCATAGACATGAATGGAGCGGGAGTGGCAGTCATCCGTCACCAAGTGGCGTTCGCTGCCTGCACCAGATGACTGGGGTGCTGCGAAAGAGATCACGGGGGTCAAGCCGCAGGCTACCTCCGCATTCTTCGCCACAGCACCCCAGTCATTTGGATACGGATAACATGTCTGGCGGGGAAGTACCCCTTTGAGTCATTTCCATTAATTCTTTCTGTACTGTAAGGATGTGGGTTCTCTGTACTTACGTAACTTTCTTTTTCTTTTTTGGGAGATCACTATCCTCCTCGGGAATCTCCCTATTGTGCATTGAAAAAAATTGACACATATAAATATGTAAATACAAAAAGTGAAAGAGAACACAAAGAGATCAGGATTAGGTCTCTACAGGTTTGCAGTCTGTGAGTGTAATAGAATGTGCCATAGTGAGAGGATATAAAATGTTGTATTTGAAGGAGTACTCCGCCCCTAGACATCTTATCCCCTATCCAAAGCATGGACCCCCGCGATCTCCAGCCCGCCACCTTGGCATTCTGAACATTTATGTTCAGAACGCCGGTTTCAGGTGGCCGTGGTTTTACGTCACGGGGGGACAGCAGTCACACCCCCTCCCATATACATGAATGGAGTGGGCTTGACGTCACCACCACAGCCTCCTGAAACTGGCGTTCTGAACATAAATGTTCCCAATGCTGGGTTTGGGTGCCCAGTGGCCGGACCCCCCTAGTGATCAGGCATCTTATCCCTATCATTTGAAGAGGGGATAAGATGTCTAGGCGTGGAGTACTAATTTAATATCGAAGTGCATCGGTTTAGTTTAATAGAATGTAACAGGAGCTACATTGCATGTAGATTAGCATGTGGTCATGTGACAGCAATAAAAAAAATATATTCATACAACGAGGATTCTTTTTTTGTGATTCCTCAGACTTTGTCTAGGGAACAGGGCACGAAAAGGGACGCCAATAATGGGGGGGGGGGGGTTTGGCTATTTGTAGTGTGGGGCATGTAGGGAGTCGTACCTTATATCAGGCATCCGGGGCCTCCATGTCATCCTGGGATAATGGTCATCCCTGTAATAGAAAAACAGAACTTTAGATAAAAGGGTACTCCGCCAGAAAACATCTTATCCCCTTCCAAAGGATAGGGGATAAGATGTCTGGTCGTGGGGGTCCCGCCTTTGGGGATCCAGCTTTGAGCTTCCGTGTACGTGACGTCACGCCACACCCCCTACATTCATGTCTATGGGAGGGTGCATGATGGCTAGTATGTAGCCATTACGCCTCCTCCCATAGACATGAATGGAGGGGGCATGGCGGCTATAGTCCCCAGTCATTCAGAATAGAGCAGAGTTCTCGCACTGGATGAATGGGTGACGGACCCGAGATCGCAGGGCTCTTCAGCGGCGGAACCCCCGCAATCAGACATCTTATCCTCTCTCCTTTGGATGGGGGATGAGATGTTTTCCAGCAGAAGATCCCTTTAATATCATTTTCCTTTCATATGACTTGGAACACACAGATAATGTCGTCCATAAGGACAAATCTTATCCAGATTAAAATATCAAGATAGGAAGATGTGTTTTATATACAATTGAGAATATTTCCTTATATACGTCTAAAAGTAAGACTCCTACCCACCTAAAGACTCTAGTAGCCTCCTGGACTCTGGATAGCCATCTGTAGGAGAAGAGACAAGAAGAAACATGAGAAATATTACCCTCAGGGGCCACAGAATAACCTCAAGTATAAAGCTGCCTCTGAGAATAACACCCTTTGTTGTCCATAGTAACTACAGAATCGGTTTTTAGCGTATATATTCACATGGGCATATTTTCCGCTGTGGATTTGCTATAGCAGATTTTGCTACCCTCTGAAGTCAATACTGAAGCAGATTTACATGAGAAAATACACACGTGTGAACGCACCCTAGGGTCTATAAATTCTGCAGGAACAATGACACGTGGATTTGGATCGGCTGCTATGGCCACGAAGGTTTCATCCGGAACACTTTCTATACATGAGGCCAAGTATTATGACTCATTGAAGACATTTATACAATGGTTTATAATACATGCCTTTTATCTGGCCCTTCATCATTGGGGCCGTCATCATTAGGGCCATCATCCTTGGGTCCTTCACCATTAGGCCCGTCATAATTAGGTCCCTCCTCTTGGGGTCCGTCCTCAGTGGGGTATGCATCAGTCCTGTTAGTGACAGAATGAATCGATCAATAAGAATCCAAAATATATCAATATATTGTGTCCTATAACAGTTATATGACTAAACCCAAGATATAAAACTTACAAATTTAGTGTTATAACAAATTGTACTGGCTTCAGTCTGCTTCTGCATGATTCACCCCTGACAGGAAATTGTGTAGTCCTTTTATTTTCTGAGTGGTGTTGTCCCCAGATCCCCGGCTGCTCACCACAGACAATGCCTCATCCTCTGGTGTCTCAGAAGGTGTGCCTTGACCTGAGCTTTAGCCCAACCACCTGAGTGATGTCATCACCTCTAACCCCGCCCCGACATCCTACATCACCTCCTCCCTGTTATAGTCTAGGCTTTCTAATTATGTATATGTTCTGATTAATTATGAATATTGCTAGAATTGCCATCTTGCTTGGAGGCCATAATCTCACCAATCTCAAAGTGATGGCTTGTCATAGATCAGTGGTCTCCAGATTGTGGCCCTGCAGATGTTGTAAAACTACAACTCCTGGAATGCCCAGACAGCCGTTAGCTGTCTGGGCATGCTGGGAGTTGTAGTTTTGCAACATTTGAAGGGCTAAAATTTATAGATCACTGTCCTAGATTAACAAAATAAACTAATGTGTAAATGTTCTTGGTGTAACAAGTAGAGAGCGCTAAGCAAGACAAATTTATAATGTAAGTCTATGGGATTGTCTCAGGCAGCTGCGATTTTCTCCCGCTTGTTCCAACAATTGGTCAAGGTCTGAACACTCAGAACCTGATTGAAACTTGTCTCTAGAACATGTCTATAGGTTTTAAAGCATCGGGTGTTAACCCAATTCTGTCCATATTCCAAAGCCTCATTCTTGTTTTTTTTTTTTTTTTTTTTTTTTGTTATGGACATACATCATTGCATTAGTATTCTTTTTCCTGGTATACATTAAAGGGGTACTCCGCCGCTAGACATGTTATCCCCTGATAGGGGATAACATGTCTGATTTTGGGGGGTCCGGCAATCTCCGGGGCTGGGGCTTCCATGATCGTGACATCACACCAAGTCCCCTCCATTCATGTCTATGGAAGTGGCCATGAGAGTCGACACTCCTCCTCCCATAGACATGAATGGAGCGGGAGTGGCAGTCATCCGTCACCGAGTGTCGTTCGCTGCGTGCACCAGATGACTGGGGTGCTGCGAAAGAGATCACGGGGGTCAAGCCGCAGGCGACCTCCGCATTCTTCGCCACAGCACCCCAGTCATTTGGATACGGATAACATGTCTGGCGGGGAAGTACCCCTTTGAGTCATTTCCATTAATTCTTTCTGTACTGTAAGGATGTGGGTTCTCTGTACTTACGTAACTTTCTTTTTCTTTTTTGGGAGATCACTATCCTCCTCGGGGATCTCCCTATTGTACATTGAAAAAAAATGACACATATAAATATGAAAATACAAAAAGTGAAAGAGAACACAAAGAGATGAGGATTAGGTCTCTACAGGTTTGCAGTCTGTGAATGTAATAGAATGTGCCATAGTGAGAGTGTCACGATGCCGGCTGGCAGGTAGTGGATCCTCTGTGCCAGAGAGGGATTGGCGTGGACCGTGCTAGTGGACCGGTTCTAAGCCACTACTGGTTTTCACCAGAGCCCGCCGCAAAGCGGGATGGTCTTGCTGCGGCGGTAGTGACCAGGTCGTATCCACTAGCAACGGCTCACCTCTCTGGCTGCTGAAGATAGGCGCGGTACAAGGGAGTAGGCAGAAGCAAGGTCGGACGTAGCAGAAGGTCGGGGCAGGCAGCAAGGATCGTAGTCAGGGGCAACGGCAGAAGGTCTGGAAACACAGGCAAGGAACACACAAGGAACGCTTTCACTGGCACTAAGGCAACAAGATCCGGCAAGGGAGTGCAAGGGAAGTGAGGTAATATAGGGAAGTGCACAGGTGATTACCCTAATTGGAACCACTGCGCCAATCAGCGGCGCAGTGGCCCTTTAAATCGCAGAGACCCGGCGCGCGCGCGCCCTAGGGAGCGAGGCCGCGCGCGCCGGGACAGAACAGACGGGGAGCGAGTCAGGTAGGGGAGCCGGGGTGCGCATCGCGAGCGGGCGCTACCCGCATCGCGAATCGCATCCCGGCTGGCAGCGGGATCGCAGCGCCCCGGGTCAGAGGACGTGACCGGAGCGCTGCAGCGGAGAGAGTGAAGCGAGCGCTCCGGGGAGGAGCGGGGACCCGGAGCGCTCGGCGTAACAGTACCCCCCCCCTTGGGTCTCCCCCTCTTCTTGGAGCCTGAGAACCTGAGGAGCAGACTTTTGTCAAGGATGTTGTCCTCAGGTTCCCAGGATCTCTCTTCAGGACCACAACCCTCCCAGTCTACTAAAAAAAAATTTTTCCCTCTGACCTTTTTGGCAGCCAAAATTTCCTTGACCGAGAAGACGTCCGAGGAGCCGGAAACAGGAGTGGGAGGAACAGATTTGGGAGAAAAACGGTTGAGGATGAGTGGTTTGAGAAGAGAGACGTGAAAGGCATTAGGGATACGAAGAGAAGGAGGAAGAAGAAGTTTATAAGAGACAGGATTAATTTGACACAAAATTTTGAAAGGACCAAGATAGCGTGGTCCCAACTTGTAGCTAGGGACACGGAAGCGGACATATTTAGCGGAGAGCCATACCTTGTCTCCAGGGGAAAAAACGGGGGGAGCTCTTCTTTTCTTATCCGCGAACCTCTTCATGCGTGAAGAAGCCTGTAAGAGAGAATTTTGGGTCTCTCTCCATATAATGGAAAGGTCACGAGAAATTTCATCCACAGCGGGCAGACCAGAGGGCAAGGGGGTAGGGAGGGGGGGAAGAGGGTGACGGCCGTACACCACGAAAAATGGGGATTTGGAGGAAGATTCAGAGACCCTGAAGTTATACGAGAATTCGGCCCATGGAAGGAGATCTGCCCAGTCATCCTGGCGGGAGGAAACAAAATGTCGCAAATAATCACCCAAGATCTGGTTAATTCTTTCTACTTGTCCATTGGACTGGGGATGATATGCAGAGGAAAAATTTAATTTAATCTTGAGTTGTTTACAGAGAGCCCTCCAGAATTTAGACACGAATTGGACACCTCTATCCGAGACAATCTGCGTAGGCAACCCGTGAAGACGAAAAATGTGTACAAAAAATTGTTTAGCCAACTGAGGCGCAGAAGGAAGACCAGGAAGAGGGATGAAATGTGCCATTTTGGAGAATCGATCAACGACCACCCAAATAACAGTGTTGCCACGGGAAGGGGGTAAATCAGTAATAAAATCCATACCAATCAGAGACCAAGGCTGTTCGGGGACAGGCAGAGGATGAAGAAAACCAGCGGGCTTCTGGCGAGGAGTCTTATCCCGGGCACAGATAGTGCAGGCTCGCACAAAGTCCCCAACATCCGTCTCCAGAGTCGGCCACCAATAGAAGCGGGAGATGAGTTGCACAGATTTCTTGATGCCCGCATGACCTGCGAGATGGGAGGAGTGACCCCATTTGAGGATTCCGAGGCGTTGGCGTGGAGAAACAAAGGTCTTCCCTGGAGGAGTCTGCCTGATGGAGGCAGGAGAAGTGGAGATCAGGCAGTCAGGTGGAATGATGTGTTGCGGAGGGAGATCAACTTCTGAGGCATCCGAGGAACGAGAGAGAGCATCGGCCCTAATGTTCTTATCGGCAGGACGAAAGTGAATCTCAAAATTAAATCGGGCAAAGAACAGAGACCACCGGGCCTGGCGAGGATTCAGCCGTTGGGCAGACTGGAGGTAGGAGAGGTTCTTGTGGTCGGTGTAGATAATAACAGGAGAACTTGATCCCTCCAGCAGATGCCTCCATTCCTCAAGTGCTAATTTAATGGCTAGAAGCTCTCGATCCCCGATGGAGTAGTTCCTCTCCGCTGGAGAGAAGGTCCTAGAGAAAAAACCACAAGTGACAGCATGCCCGGAAGAATTTTTTTGTAGAAGAACAGCTCCAGCTCCCACTGAGGAGGCATCAACCTCCAATAGGAAGGGTTTGGAAGGGTCAGGTCTGGAGAGGACGGGAGCCGAAGAAAAGGCAGACTTGAGTCGTTTAAAGGCGTCTTCTGCTTGAGGAGGCCAGGACTTGGGATCAGCACTTTTTTTGGTTAAAGCCACGATAGGAGCCACAATGGTAGAAAAATGTGGAATAAATTGCCTGTAATAATTGGCGAACCCCAAAAAGCGTTGGATAGCACGGAGTCCGGAGGGGCGTGGCCAATCTAAAACGGCAGAGAGTTTGTCTGGATCCATCTGTAGTCCCTGGCCAGAGACCAAATATCCTAGAAAAGGAAGAGATTGGCATTCAAACAGACATTTCTCAATTTTGGCATAGAGTTGGTTGTCACGAAGTCTCTGAAGAACCATACGGACATGCTGGCGGTGTTCTAGATTGGCAGAAAAAATTAGGATATCGTCCAGATATACAACAACACAGGAGTATAACAGATCACGAAAAATTTCATTGACAAAGTCTTGGAAGACGGCAGGGGCGTTGCACAGTCCAAAGGGCATGACCAGATACTCAAAGTGTCCATCTCTGGTGTTAAATGCCGTTTTCCACTCGTCCCCCTCTCTGATGCGGATGAGGTTATAGGCGCCTCTTAAGTCCAATTTAGTGAAGATGTGGGCACCTTGGAGGCGATCAAAGAGTTCAGAGATGAGGGGTAAGGGGTAGCGGTTCTTAACCGTGATTTTATTAAGACCGCGGTAGTCAATGCAAGGACGTAGGGAGCCATCTTTTTTGGACACAAAGAAAAATCCGGCTCCGGCAGGAGAGGAGGATTTACGGATAAAGCCCTTCTTTAGATTCTCCTGGACGTATTCGGACATGGCAAGAGTCTCTGGGGCAGAGAGAGGATAAATTCTGCCCCGGGGTGGAGTAGTGCCCGGGAGGAGGTCGATAGGGCAATCATAAGGCCTGTGAGGAGGTAGTGTCTCAGCTTGTTTTTTGCAGAAAACATCCGCGAAGTCCATATAGGCCTTAGGGAGACCGGTTACTGGAGGAACCACAGAGTTACGGCAAGGGTTACTGGGAACCGGTTTTAGACAGTTCTTGGAACAAGAGGACCCCCAACTCTTGATCTCCCCAGTGGACCAATCCAGGGTAGGGGAATGAAGTTGAAGCCAGGGAAGTCCAAGGAGAATTTCCGAGGTGCAATTGGGGAGGACCAAAAGTTCAATCCTCTCATGATGAGATCCGATGCTCATAAGAAGGGGCTCCGTGCGGAAACGTATGGTACAGTCCAATCTTTCATTATTTACACAATTGATGTAGAGGGGTCTGGCGAGACTGGTCACCGGGATGTTGAACCTGTTGACGAGAGAGGCCAAAATAAAATTTCCTGCAGATCCAGAGTCCAAGAAGGCCACAGCAGGGAAGGAGAAGGCAGAGGCAGACATCCGCACAGGCACAGTAAGACGTGGAGAAGCAGAGTAGACATCAAGGACAGAGAGGATATAAAATGTTGTATTTGAAGGAGTACTCCGCCCCTAGACATCTTATCCCCTATCCAAAGCATGGACCCCCGCGATCTCCAGCCCACCACCTTGGCATTCTGAACATTTATGTTCACAACGCCGGTTTCAGGTGGCCGTGGTTTTTTGTCACGGGGGGACAGCAGTCACACCCCCTCCCATTTACATGAATGGAGTGGGCTTGACGTCACCACCACAGCCTCCTGAAACTGGCGTTCTGAACATAAATGTTCCCAATTCTGGGCTGGGGTGCCCAGTTGCCGGACCCCCCTCGTGATCAGGCATCTTATCCCCTATCATTTGAAGAGGGGATAAGATGTCTAGGCGTGGAGTACTAATTTAATATCGAAGTGCATCGGTTTAGTTTAATAGAATGTAACAGGAGCTTCATTCCATGTAGATTAGCATGTGGTCATGTGACAGCAATGAAAAAATATATTCATACAACGAGGATTCTTCTTTTGTGATTGGTCAGACTTTGCCTAGTGAACAGGGCACGAAAAGGGACACCAATAATGGGGGGGGGGTGGCTATTTTTAGTGTGGGGCATGTAGGGAGACGTACCTTATATCAGGCATCCGGGGCCTCCATGTCATCCTGGGATAATGGTCATCCCTGTAATAGAAAAACAGAACTTTAGATAAAAGGGTACTCCGCCAGAAAACATCTTATCCCCTTCCAAAGAATAGGGGATAAGATGTCTGGTCGTGGTGGTCCCGCCTTTGGGGATCCAGCTTTGAGCTTCCGTGTACGTGACGTTATGCCCCCTACATTCATGTCTATGGGAGGGTGCATGATGGCTAGTATGTAGCCATTACGCCTCCTCCAATAGACATGAATGGAGGGGGCATGGCGGCTATAGTCCCCAGTCATTCAGAATAGAGCAGAGTTCTCGCACTGGATGACTGGGTGCCGCACCGGAGATCGCAGGGCTCTTCAGTGGCGGAACCCCCGCAATCAGACATCTTATCCTCTCTCCTTTGGATGGGGGATGAGATGTTTTCAAGCAGAAGATCCCTTTAATATCATTTTCCTTTCATATGACTTGGAACACACAGATAATGTCGTCCATAAGGACAAATCTTATCCAGATTAAAATATCAAGATAGGAAGATGTGTTTTATATACAATTGAAAATATTTCCTTTTATACGTCTACAAGTAAGACTCCTACCCACCTAAAGACTCTAGTAGCCTCCTGGACTCTGGATAGCCATCTGTAGGAGAAGAGACAAGAAGAAACATAAGAAATATTCCCCTCAGGGGCCTCAGAATAACCTCAAGTATAAAGCTGCCTCTGAGAATAACGCTCTTTGTTGTCCATAGTAACTACAGAATCGGTTTTTAGCGTATATTCACTTGGGCATATTTTCCGCTGTGGATTTGCTATAGCAGATTTTGCTACCCTCTGAAGTCAATGCTGAAGCAGATTTACTTAAGAAAATACGCACGTGTGAACGCACCCTAAGATCTATAAATTCTGCAGGAACAATGACACATGGATTTGGATCGGCTGCTATGGCCACGAAGGTTTCATCCGGAACACTTTCTATACATGAGGCCAAGTATTATGACTCATTGAAGACATTTATACAATGGTATACAATACATGCCTTTTATCTGGCCCTTCATAATTGGGGTCGTCATCATTAGGGCAATCATCCTTGGGTCCTTCACCATCATAAATAGGTCCCTCCTCATGGGGTCCGTCCTCAATGGGGTATGCATCAGTCCTGTTAGTGAAAGAATGAATAGATCAATAAGAATCCAAAATATATCAATATGCTGTGTCCTATAACAGTTATATTACTAAACCCAAGATATAAAACTTACTGATATAGTATTATCACAAATTGTACTGGCTTCAGTCTGCTTCTGCATCATTCAGCCCTGACAGGAAATTGTGTAGTCCTTTTATTTCCTAAGTGGTGTTGTTCCCAGATCCCCGACTCCTCACCACAGACAATACCTCATCCTCTGGTGTCTCAGAAGGTGTGCCTTGACCTGAGCTTCAGCCCAACCTCCTGAGTGATGTCATCACCTCTAACCCCGCCCCTACATCCTACATCACCTCCTCCCTGTTATAGTCTAGGCTATCTAATTATGTATATGTTCTGATTAATTATGAATATTGCTAGAATTGCCATCTTGCTTGGAGGCCATAATCTCACCAATCTCAAAGTGATGGCTTGTCATAGATCAGTGGTTTCCAGATTGTGGCCCTGGAGATGTTGTAAAACTACAACTCCCAGCATGCCCAGACAGCCGTTGGCTGTCTGGGCATGCTTAGAGTTGTAGTTTTGAAATATTTGAAGGGCTGCAATTTATAGATCACTGTCCTAGATTAACAAAATAAACTAATGTGTAAATGTTCTTGGTGTAACAAGAAGAGAGCGCTAAGCAAGACAAATTTATAATGTAAGTCTATGGGATTGTCTCAGGCAGCTGCGCTTTTCTCCCCGCTTGTTCCAACAATTGGTCAAGGTCTGAACACTCAGAACCTGATTGAAACTTGTCTCTAGAACATGTCTAAAGGTTTTATAGCGTCAGGTGTTAACCCAATTCTGTCCATATTTCCAAGCCTCATTCTTGTTTTTTTTTTTTTTTTTTTATGGATATACATCATTGCATTAGTATTCTTTTTCCTGGTATACATTAAAAGGGTACTCCGCCGCTAGACATGTTATCCCCTGATAGGGGATAACATGTCTGATTTTGGGGGGTCCGGCAATCTCCGGGGCTGGGGCTTCCATGATCGTGACATCACACCAAGTCCCCTCCATTCATGTCTATGGTAGTGGCCATGACAGTCGACACTCCTCCTCCCATAGACATGAATGGAGCGGGAGTGGCAGTCATCCGTCACCGAGTGGCGTTCTCTGCGTGCACCAGATGACTGGGGTGCTGCGAAAGAGATCACGGGCGACCTCCGCGTTCTTCGCCACAGCACCCCAGTCATTTGGATACGGATAACATGTCTGGCGGGGAAGTACCCCTTTGAGTCATTTCCATTAATTCTTTCTGTACTGTAAGGATGTGGGTTCTCTGTACTTACGTAACTTTCTTTTTCTTTTTTGGGATATCACTATCCTCCTCGGGAATCTCCCTATTGTACATTGAAAAAAATTGACACATATAAATATGTAAGTACAAAAAGTGAAAGAGAACACAAAGAGATCAGGATTAGGTCTCTACAGGTTTGCAGTCTGTGAATGTAATAGAATGTGCCATAGTGAGAGGATATAAAATGTTATATTTGAAGGAGTACTCCACCCCTAGACATCTTATCCCATATCCAAAGCATGGACCCCATCCACCTTGTGCTGGAGATCTGAACATTTATGTTCAGAACGTCGGTTTCAGGTGGCCGTGGTTTTACGTCACGGGGGGACAGCAGTCACACCCCCTCCCATATACATGAATGGAGTGGGCTTGACGTCACCACCACAGCCTCCTGAAACTGGCGTTCTGAACATAAATGTTCCCAATGCTGGGTTGGGGGGCCCAGTGGCCGGACCCCCCTCGTGATCAGGCATCTTATCCCCTATCATTTGAAGAGGGGATAAAATGTCTAGGCGTGGAGTACTAATTTAATATCGGAGTGCATCGGTTTAGTTTAATAGAATGTAACAGGAGCTACATTCCATGTAGATTAGCATGTGGTCATGTGACAGCAATGAAAAAATATATTCATACAACGAGGATTCTTCTTTTGTGATTGGTCAGACTTTGTCTAGTGAACAGGGCACGAAAAGGGACACCATTAATGGGGGGGGGGGGGCTATTTGTAGTGTGGGGCATGTAGGGAGTCGTACCTTATATCAGGCATCCGGGGCCTCCATGTCATCCTGGGATAATGGTCATCCCTGTAATAGAAAAACAGAACATTAGTTAAAAGGGTACTCCGCCAGAAAACATCTTATCCCCTTCCAAAGGATAGGGGATAAGATGTCTGGTCGGGGGGTCCCACCTTTGGGGATCCAGCTTTGAGCTTCCGTGTACGTGACGTCACGCCCTATATTCATGTCTATGGGAGGGTGCATGACGGCTAGTATGTAGCCATTACGCCTCCTCCAATAGACATGAATGGAGGGGGCATGGCGGCTGTAGTCCCCAGTCATTCAGAATAGAGCAGAGTTCTCGCACTGGATGACTGGGTGACGCACCGGAGATCGCAGGGGTCACCAGCGGCTGGACCCCCGAAATCAGACATCCTATCCTCTCTCCTTTGGATGGGGGATAAGATGTATTCCAGCAGAAGATCCCTTTAATATCATTTTCCTTTCATATGACTTGGAATACGCAGATAATGTCGTCCATAAGGACAAATCTTATCCAGATTAAAATAAGAAACATGAGAAATATTCCCCTCAGGGGCCACAGAATAACCTCAAGTATAAAGCTGCCTCTGAGAATAACGCCCTTTGTTGTCCATAGTAACTACAGAATCGTTTTTTTCAGACACGAGAATTCGGATCGGCTGCTATGGCCACGAAGGTTTCATCCGGAACACTTTGGATACATGAGGCCAAGTATTATGACTCATTGAAGACATTTATACAATGGTATACAATACATGCCTTATATCTGGCCCTTCATCATTGGGGCCGTCAACATTAGGGTCATCATCCTTGGGTCCTTCACCATCATAATTAGATCCCTCCTCATGGGGTCCGTCCTCAATGGGGTATGAATCAGTCCTGTTAGTGAAAGAATGAATAGATCAATAAGAATCCAAAATATATCAATATATTGTGTCCTATAACAGTTATATTACTAAACCCAAGATATAAAACTTACTAATATAGTTTTATCACAAATTGTACTGGCTTCAGCCTGCTTCTGCATCATTCAGCCCTGACAGGAAATTGTGTAGTCCTTTTATTTTCTGAGTGGTGTTGTCCCCAGATCCCCGGCTGCTCCCCACAGACAACGCCTCATCCTCTGGTGTCTCAGAAGGTGTGCCTTGACCTGAGCTCCAGTCCAACCTCCTGAGTGATGTCATCACCTCTAACCCCGCCCCTACATCCTACATCTTCTCCTTCCTGTTATAGTCTAGGCTATCTAATTATGTATATGTTCTGATTAATTATGAATATTGCTAGAATTGCCATCTTGCTTGGAGGCCATAATCTCACCAATCTCAAAGTGATGGCTTGTCATAGATCAGTGGTCTCCAGATTGTGGCCCTGGAGATGTTGTAAAACTACAACTCCCAGCATGCCCAGACAGCCGTTGGCTGTCTGGGCATGCTTGGAGTTGTAGTTTTGCAATATTTGAAGGGCTGCAATTTATAGATCACTGTCCTAGATTAACAAGAGAAACTAATGTGTAAATGTTCTTGGTGTAACAAGTAGAGAGCGCTAAGCAAGACAAATTTATAATGTAAGTCTATGGGATTGTCTCAGGCAGCTGCGCTTTTCTCCCGCTTGTTCCAACAATTGGTCAAGGTCTGAACACTCAGAACCTTATTGAAACTTGTCTCTAGAACATGTCTAAAGGTTTTATAGCGTCAGGTATTAACCCAATTCTGTCCATATTTCCAAGCCTCATCCTTGTTTTTGTTTTTTTTTTGTTATGGACATACATCATTGCATTAGTATTCTTTTTCCTGGTATACATTAAAGTGGTATTCCGCAGTCATCCGTCACCGAGTGGCGTTCGCTGCGTGCACCAGATGACTGGGGTGCTGTGAAAGAGATCACAGGGGTCAAGCCGCAGGCTACCTCCGCATTCTTCGCCACAGCACCCCAGTCATTTGGATACGGATAACATGTCTGGCGGGGAAGTACCCCTTTGAGTCATTTCCATTAATTCTTTCTGTACTGTAAGGATGTGGGTTCTCTGTACTTACGTAACTTTCTTTTTCTTTTTTTGGATATCACTATCCTCCTCGGGGATCTCCCTATTGTACATGGAAAAAAATTGACACATATAAATATGTAAATACAAAAAGTGAAAGAGAACACAAAGAGATCAGGATTAGGTCTCTACAGGTTTGCAGTCTGTGAATGTAATAGAATGTGCCATAGTGAGAGGATATAAAATGTTGTATTTGAAGGAGTACTCCGCCCCTAGACATCTTATCCCATATCCAAAGCATGGACCCCCGCGATCTCCAGCCCACCACCTTGGCATTCTGAACATTTATGTTCACAACGCCGGTTTCAGGTGGCCGTGGTTTTACGTCACGGGGGGACAGCAGTCACACCCCCTCCCATATACATGAATGGAGAGGGCTTGACGTCACCACCACAGCCTCCTGAAACTGGCGTTCTGAACATAAATGTTCCCAATGCTGGGTTGGGGGGGATGGAGATCCCACGTAATCGGACATCTTATCCCCTATCATTTGAAGAGGGGATAAGATGTCTAGGGGCGGAGTGCTAATTTTATATCGAAGTGCATTGGTTTAGTTTAATAGAATGTAACAGTAGCTATATTGCATGTAGATTAGCATGTGGTCATGTGACAGCAATGAAAAAATATATTCATACAATCAGGATTCTTCTTTTGTGATTGGTCAGACTGTGTCTAGTGAACAGGGCACGAAAAGGGACACCGTTAATGGGGGGTGACTATTTATAGTGTGGGGCATGTAGGGAGTCGTACCTTATATCAGGCATCCAGGGCCTCCATGTCATCCTGGGATAATGGTCGTCCCTGTAATAGAAAAACAGAACTTTAGTTAAAAGGGTACTCCGCCAGAAAACATCTTATCCCCTTCCAAAGGATAGGGGATAAGATGTCTGGTCGTGGGGGTCCCGCCTTTGGGGACCCAGCTTTGAGCTTCCGTGTACGTGACGTCACACCCTATATTCATGTCTATGGGAGGGTGCATGACGGCTAGTATGTAGCCATTACGCCTCCTCCCATAGACATAAATGGAGGGGGCATGGCGGCTGTAGTCTCCAGTCATCCAGAACAGAGCAGAGATCTCGCACCAGATGACTGGGGTGCCGCACCGGAGATCGCTGGGGTCACCAGAGGCGGGACCTCCGCAATCAGACATCTTATCCTCTCTCCTTTGGATGGGGGAATGAGATGTTTTCGGGCAGAATATCCCTTTCATATCATTTTCCTTTCATATGACTTGAAATACACAGATAATGTTGTCCATAAGGATAAATCTTGTCCAGATTAAATTATCAAGATAGGATAATGTGTTTTATATACAATTGAGAATATTTCCTTATATACGTCTACAAGGAAGACTCCTACCCACCTAAAGACTCTAGTAGCCTCCTGGACTCTGGATAGCCATCTGTAGGAGAAGAGACAAGAAGAAACATGAGAAATATTCCCCTCAGGGGCCACAGAATAACCTCAAGTATAAAGCTGCCTCTGAGAATAACGCTCTTTGTTGCCAATAGTAACTACAGAATCAGTTTTAAGCGTATATTCACATGTGCATATTTTCCATTGTGGATTTGCTATAGCAGATTTTGCTACCCTCTGAAGTCAATACTGAAGCAGATTTACATCAATAAATTCTGCAGGAACAATGACACGAGGATTTGGATCGGCTGCTATGGCCACGAAGGTTTCATCCGGAACACTTTGGATACATGAGGCCAAGTATTATGACTCATTGAAGACATTTATACAATGGTATACAATACATACCTTTTATCTGGCCTGTCATAATTGGGGCCGTCATCATTAGGGTCATCATCCTTGGGTCCTTCACCATCATAATTAGGTCCCTCCTCATGGGGTCCGTCCTCAATGGGGTATGCATCAGTCCTGTTAGTGAAAGAATGAATAGATCAATAAGAATCCAAAATATATCAATATATTGTGTCCTATAACAGTTATATTACTAAACCCAAGATATAAAACTTACTGATATAGTTTTATCACAAATTGTACTGGCTTCAGCCTGCTTCTGCATCATTCACCCCTGACAGGAAATTGTGTAGTCCTTTTATTTTCTGAGTGGTGTTGTCCCCAGATCCCCGGCTGCTCCCCAAAGACAACACCTCATCCTCTGGTGTCTCAGAAGGTGTGCCTTGACCTGAGCTCCAGCCCAACCTCCTGAGTGATGTCATCACCTCTAACCCGCCCCAACATCCTACATCCCCTCCTCCCTGTCATAGTCTAGGCTATCTAATTATATATATATATATATATATATATATATATATATATATACATATATATATATATATATATTCTGCTTAATTATGAATATTACTAGAATTGACATCTTGCTTGGAGGCCATAATCTCACCAATCTCAAAGTGATGGTTTGTCCTAGATCAGTGGTCTCCAGATTGTGGCCCTGCAGATGTGGTAAAACTACAAATCCCGGCATGCCCAGACAGCCGTTGGCTGTCTGGGCATGCTGGGAGTTGTAGTTTTGCAACATTTGAAGGGCTGCAATTTATAGATCACTGTCCTAGATTAACAAGAGAAACTAATGTGTAAATGTTCTTGGTGTAACAATGGGGTTATCAGGCAGATAATACGAAGAGAAAATAGTTTGTATTTACCTGATCTTTGCCTCTGCAGCTAAAAAAATACAAAAAAGAAATGAAAATTGTTAATATGTTTATTGCAAATATCCATTAGGTCATGTTTGCAGTAGAATCATACTGCAGAGGAAGAATAAGGGATCTCATACATGGAAAAATAAATTGCCCATCACAAGTGATGATCAACTATATAGAATAGTGTTTCCCAACCAGTGTGCCTCCAGCTGTTTCAAAACTACAACTCCCAACATGGAGGAAGTTGTAGCCTTGAAACAGCTGGAGCCACACTGGTTGGGAAAGTAGATCAGCATTGCCTCAAGGTATTATGACATATTTTTTTGTTCTCAAGTAAATTTCAGGCTCTTCACACCTATGGACACCACGGCCACCTGACAGATCAGTGGACTTATATTGGTGCATGTTGATTTCCATTACTGTATGGTGTTTATAAATGTATTTATTAATTTATTTATTTTTGTTAAAGGGGTACTCCAGAGGAAAAAAATACTGGGGCCAGAAAATTCTACAGATTTGTAAATTACTTCTCTTTAAACATATTAACCCCTTCCAGTACTTATCAGCTGCTGTATGCTCTAGAGCAGTGTTTCTAAAACGCGGTCCTCAAAGCATCAGGCATCACCACAGTTATAGCACCTGTGAAAGACTAAGGAAATCCTGAAAACATGACCTGTTGGGGTGCTTGAGGACCACATTTGGGAAACACTGCTCTAGAGGAAGTTATGTAGTTCTTTCCAGTCTGACCACAATGCGCTCTGCTGCCACCTCTGTTCTTGTCAGGAACTTTTCAGAGAAGGAGAGGTTTGCTATGGGGATTTGCTCCTACTCTGGACAGTTCCTGACACGGACAGAGGTGGCAGCAGAGAGCACAAAATGAAAATGACTACATAACTTCCTCTGAAGCATACAGCAGCTGATAAGTACTGGAAGGATTAAGATTTTTAAATAGAAGTAACATACAAATCTGTAGAATTTTCCAGCACCAGTTGATTTAAAAGAAAAACCTCTAGAGTACCCCTTTAAGCTTAAAAGGATTCCATAAGCCTCCAATGTAGATGTATCACAATCTTATGGGCACAAAATGAATATAAAGAGACAAATGTGTGAGAGAATAGCAATACTTACATGGGGTGATGATCTCTGCCGGCTGTAATAGTAAAGCAAAGGTATAAGCAGAGAGGTATATAAAATCATGGGAAGATTTCACATTGTTACATTGTATGGTGTATCACATAAAGATTCCATTATACTTTATCTATTATAAGAAATTGTATTTAATTAAGATTTCTTCATCACAAAATAGGGAAGATTTCTTAATGACGGACTGTAATGTGCCAGTATCTACCCCCAGCACTAGAAATGGTTGGGCCCAGTACTGAGGCAGAGAATGGACTGGAGACACACGGGGGAGATTTACTTTAATAAATCAGAATTGTGGTGTCATTTGTAAGAAAAAAATGTAGTCCTCAGTAAAGAGGTGTTTCTCAAGATGCTAAACTGTGCGCCAATAAATGTGCAAGAGTTCTGGTGCAAGAAGATGACACAACTTAGGTGAACTAAGGCTAAACTCACATCTGGGTCAGAGCTCCAGGCCGTTTGTTTAGAATGCCGGGTGCTGCAGGAGATCGTGGGGGGCCCCAGCTTCAGGACCCCAGCAATCAGGCATCCTCTCCCCTTCTAAGATGTCTAGAAGCAGAGTACCCCTTTAATAAACATGACCAGATGGGAGGAAAGAAGGAGAGGTCGCCATCTTGTTGTTTTCCTCTGGCCATCCTTACAATAAAATGAATTCTGAAGGAGTAGGAAGAGGAGGCCCTGATATCAGCGCAGGAGTGAAGGTGAGTGGGATTTTTATTTAAGGAAGGGGTGGGGGGAGAAAATTACCTATCTACCTTTTACCTGCGTGCACACCAACCCACATTTCTTCTTGCAAACCTACCTTTACTATTCACCTACCTACCTTCCCTACCTTCTACTTACCTAACTGCCTTTAATATCTCCCTAACGGCTCTATCTAGCTGTTCTATCTATCCATCCATCCATCCATCCATCCATCTATCTATCTATCCTCAACATATACCTACCGGCCTCCACTATCTACCTACTTACCTACTCAGTCACATGCCTGCACATCTACCACTTGCACTATCCACATATCTGCATGCCTACCTATCCTAGACTTGCATTAAGGGGACAGAGCCGTGACGTCACGATACAACGGCCCCATGATCGTGAGTCATCAGACACGGAGCGATCTTTGCTCCTTGAGGCTGATGACAGGGGGTGCTGCATGAGAGATTGCAGGGGTCAGGTATAAAACATCAAATAATGAGTGGGATCGGCTAAGCAAAGTTCCATCCACCATTTTGACTCAAGGGACTCTGGTGATCACACTATGGGTGGTCCAAAGAGTCTCTGTAAGCCCCTCTAATCCTTCAGATGCTGTGAGCAGTATTTATTATGGCATCTGAATGGGTTAATGGAAGGCATCAGCTGATCATGGCGGCATCTATGAAGCGAGTGAAGGAGCCTCTCAGTCCGGATGCCTCTAAGGACCTACATGTACGTCCTGGTGCACCAAGTACCCAGCAGCCAGGGAGTACAAGTACGTTCTGCATCCTCTAGGGGTTAAATGAAATTATTTGAAAATTAATAACATACAGAAAATATGTGTAAACGATGTTTTAACCCCTCCTCTAACAGGACTTCTGGGCCATAATACCCAAGCAATATTTTCCGTTTTTCCATTGGTGCCTTTCAAGTGCCATATAAGGGCTTGTTTATTGCAGGACAAGTTGTACTTTTTAATGCCACCATTTTAGGGTTCATATATCTGATGGGTTGATCTGTATTAACTCTTTTTTTATTGCTGGGGAAATGGGAAAAAAATGCAATTGTGTCATTCCATTTTTGCATTCTTTTCTATAGGTGCACAGACACCCATGGCAGGCCTTCACGAGACACCTGGTTACTATGGAAACCCATCACTGAAGAGGGTAAGAGGCGCACAGAGGAACCTCACATGCAGTGGTCATGATTTCACTGCGACATGCAAAAAATGTAAATATACAGTGGAGGTTTTTCCTATCCTGTTAGTTACTAGCTATCATACTGAAGGCTGAACTCCTGCGATTCCTGCACCAGAGAGACCCACAAGCTTATTCTAACCTTTCTATAAAAACATGGCCGGCTGATGTATGCCAGGAAAAAGGTAAATTGGAGGCCATTAAGAGGTTAATATACTTCAAGTTCTAATATATCAAGAAATAAAAATAAATCATTATTGCAAATACAAACTTTACACTCCTGCATTGCCAACAATGTCTGAAAAGGATTTACTTATGCCCTATCCACCGGTTAGGGCATAAGTAGCTGATCCCAGGGAGTCCGACCACGGGGCCCCAGCTCTCAGTGAGGCGTATGTACAGAGCCCCGAAGAGACCCAAGTATAGAATCATTGGAGTTCCATAGAAATGAATGGAGCATGTGCTGAATGGAGCAGGGGGCCCCATTCAGGAGATTGCGGAAGGTCCCAGTGGGTGGACTCCCTGCGATCAGCTACCTTATTCTGTTGGTAGAGGATAAGTTAATTTTGGCTGGAGTTCTCCTTTAATAGCATCAGAGTTTCCACTAATTCTGGAATACCGACAGGAGAGAGGCCCCCCAACAAACCTCACCCTTCGCCTCCGGACCAAAAGGTACCTGCAAGGTTCCAGGTTCGATGCCCCTTTTTGCCGAAGCTACTAAGGGACCACAAATTCTCCCAGGCATCCCCCTTCGCCAAGGTATCTCCCTGCAGAGCATGGGCAGGGTACGGTCGGTACCCTGCCCATGCAGGAGTACCCGGGGTTTTTTGCAGGGAGGTGGGGAACCTGATGGCCAAACTCACCTCCCCTATACCGCTAGGAGGGACACCCAGAAGGGCTACCGCATCCTAAAAATCCTGTGAACACACAACACGCAAAAAGTGACACAGTAACAAAAAGAAATAAATAAGTGAATGTGTTCAGATATATTGCCCGGACATCCGACCGGATCTATAAAAATGTACCTGATCCCAGCCAGAAAGTCGGGAATCAAGAGGTGAGTGCCACAAGGTGAAGAGATTATGGTGCCCATGTTTCCACTCAGTGAGCTTTGGCACCTCAGGATCACCACTCCCCGAGACACTAAAGTACCTCAGTTCTAGACCCGCTCAGCCTCATGGCGAGACCCGGAGGAAACAGGTCCCATTGGAGCAGCCATCGAGCTGATTCCTCAGACCCATCCAAAACCAGTTCATCAGCTCAAACTGATAAGAACAGATACTACACTTGATCTTGGCCAAAAGCCCAAGAAGCTTCATTAATTTCTAAGGGAGCACCAAAGAGACCCAAGTACAGCATCATTGGAGTTCCATAGAAATGAATGGAGCATGTGCCGTCTACCACACGCACTCCTCACTGAGAGCCGGGGCCCCATTCAGGAGATTGCGGAGGGTCCCAGCAGTCGGACTCCCTCCGATCAGCTACTTCTTCCCTATCCTGTGGATACGGGATAAGTTAATTTTGGCAGGAGTTCTCCTTTAATAGTGTCACAGTTTCCACTAATTCTGGAATCCAAGTCATTCTAAGTATACCCAAGTGATGTGTGTGCAGATAGTCAGACCTCACATCCACTTAGACGTCATATGAAAAATTGTGGCACAAAATAAATTGGTGCAAAAAACTGTCATAAAACAAACACCTATTCATTCAAAGGCGACAAATCAGCCAGAAGATATAAAGACCAATGGAAAACACCTGAATAAAAATGCAGTCATTGTTTTCTCACTAGTTTTTATGTATAAATACAAAGAGATTGCTCGGATTTATTGGATACAAATATATTCTGAAAGTGTGAACAAGCCCTTACCTCATCTTCATCCAAATTCTGGATGCTGGTCCAGGACTTGAGACCCTAAAAAATTAACAAGAAATGTTATATTCAGTTCGGCTTCTTTGTTGTTCTACAGTTTAGTGTGTTAGCAATGTATGATTATATAAATAGAATCAATGAAGCAATATAATTTACTAATAGGGGGCATTGAAATTGATGCACCTATCCCTATACAGTCCAGAATGTCACATGACTGCAGCTGCGTCTGTGCCTGCATTGTCAGTGACGTTTTGCATTATGAGATTTGACTGACACCCATAATGCCTCTCTGGCCCATACTGCTGAGAGCCTAGGACAAAAAGGGGGCCTGTTGCTTCAAGTAGCGGATCCCCCCTTCAGAAAATACACGCATGTAACAGCAGTATTCCTCTTTTAGTTTCCTTCCTGACCAGAGGCAGATAGGAAATAGAGGGTCTGGAGGGGAGGACTAGAGAAGACTGAATGGGGGATAAAGTGGTCTGGAGGTGGGGTAGAGGGGTCTGGAGAGGGGTTATAGGAGTTCAGATGAGGCATAGAGAGTTCTGGAGGGGGAATAAATATGACTGAATGGGAATAAAGAGGTCTGGTAGGGAGTGCAGAGGAGTCTGGCCATAGTATAGAGGGGTCAAGATGGGGGATAGAAGAGTCTGGAAGGGAGATAGAGAGGTGTGAAGGGGGATAGAGAAGACTGGATGGCGTATAGAGGGGGAGGGAGAGGTCTGGATGGGGGATATAGAAGAGTAGAACCCCCATCTATTCTTCTCTATCACCTAGAGGTCTGGACGGGGCCCCAGTTCTCAGTGAGAAGTGAATGCGGTGGAAGCTTCATTCATTTCTGTGGGAGCACAGAAGAGACCCAAGTACAGCATCATTGGAGTTCCATAGAAATGGATGGAACATGTGCCGCCTACCGCACGCATTCCTCTACCGTTGAGGAGATTGTGCGGGTCCCAGTGGTCAGATTATCTGCAATCAGCTACTTATTCCCTATCCTGTGGATAGAAGATAAGTTCATTTTGGCTGGAGTTAATAGCATCACAGTTTCCACTCATCTGGAATCCAAGTCATTCTTAGTATACCCAAGTGATGTGTTTGCAGATAGTCAGACCTCACATCCACTTAGACGTCACATGAAAAATTGTGGCACAAAATAAAATAAATTGGTGCAAACAACTGTCACAAAACAAACACATATTCATCCAAGGCAAGCAGCCAGCCTGGATGGGTGATGGAGAAGAATAAAAACCCCATCTATTATTCTCTATCACCTAGAGGTCTCGGGGGATAGAGGAGTCTAGATGGGGGATAGAGGTCTGCATGGGGGTATAGGGGGGGATAGAGGGGTCTGGATGGGGGACTGAGAAGAATAGATGGGAGGTAGAGAGGTCTGGGGAGATAGAGGAGTCTGGATGAGGATATAGAGGGTTCTGGATAGGGAACAGAGGTGTCTGGAGGAAGGGATAGAGGGGTCTGGATGAGTAGAACCCCATCTATTCTTCTGGTCTGGGGGGGATAGAGGAGTCTGGATAGGGGATAGAGGAAGGAACAGAGGGGTCTTGATGGGGGATTGAGGGGTCTGGATGGGGGACAGAGGTGTCTGGAGGAAGGGATAGAGGGGTCTGGATGGGGGTAGAAGGGTCTGGAGAGGGGACATAGGAGTCTGGATGTTGTTAGAGGAGTCTGGATGGGGCATAGAGAGGTCTAGAGGGGGAATAAATAAGACTGGGTGGGCATAAAGAGGTCTCGTAGGGAGAGTAGAGGAGTCCGAATATAGTATAGAAGGGGGAGAAGAAGGAGAGAGGGGCCTGGATGGGGACAGAGGAATCAAGATGGGGGAGAGAGGAGTCTTGAAGGGAGATAGAGACATGTGGAGGGTAATAGAGAAGACTGAATGAGGGATAGAAAGGTTTGGAGGGGGTATAGCAGTCTGGAGAGGGAATAGAGAGGTCTGGAGGGTGGATAGAGGGGAATAGATGGGTCTGGATGGGGGATAGAGGGGTCTGGATGGGGGACAGAGGTGTCTGGAGGTAGGCATAGTGGGGTCTGGATGGGTGATAAAGAAGAATAGATGGGGTAGAGAGGTCTGGGGGGATAGAGGAGTCTGGAGGAAGGGATAGAGGGGTATAGAGGGACCCTGATAGGTATTGAGGGGGAAAGAGAGGTCTGGAAGGGGGATAGAGAAGACTGGATGGGGGATATAGAGGTATGGATGAAGAATAGAGAAGGCTGGATGGGGGGTAGAGACGTCTAGAGGTGGGGATAGAGGAGTCTGGATGGGGAATAGAGTGGAATGGAGCAGGGGAGAAAGGGGTTTGGAGCGGAGATAGATGGGGAAAGAGGGGTCTGGATGTGGGGATAGAGAAGACTGGATTGGGGATAAAATAAAAACAAAGTCCAAAATTACTGCTTTTTGGTCACATCACATCCCAGAAAAATGAATTAAAAAGTGATCAAGAAGTCACATAAATGCAAAAGTGGAAGCAATAAAAACTACAGATAACGGCAAAAAAAACATTTGCCCTCATACAGCCCTCATACGAAATCCTTCAAAAGTAGCAAAATGCGGTATTCTGTTTCATTTTCCCACAAAATAATATTTTTTTGTTGCGCCATATATTTTAGGGCAAAGTAAATTGTTACGCAAAAAACAACCCCCATGTGGGTCTGTGGATGGGAAAATAAAGAAATATGGCTCTTAGAAGGCGAGGAGAAAAAAAATGCAAAAATAAAACAGCCTGCATCCTTAAGGCCAAAATGGGCCATGTCCTTAAGGGGTTAAGGCCGCCGCCTGTTTTTACTCTAATGACTGGGCCTCATTTCTCAAATCTGATGTGAATTATTATTTTTTTTATGATATATTGTACTTTCTATTACTGGTAAAAAAATAAAACATGCAGTTTTCTGTGAAAAACTCCAAAATATTGTGAAAAAAATAACATTATGATTTTATAGTACTAGCCATTATGAACACGGTAATATCTGTGTCTTGTTCTTTTTTTCTTTTGGATGATAATACAGGACTTTATGGGGAAAGGGACATTTATTTTATTTTTTTCACACTTTATTTATTTAAGACATTTTATTTTTATACTTTTTATCTATTATACTATACTGCAGTACATCTGTACTCCATCATAGTATAACCATAAGTATTACACTGACAGTTTCCTTTAATACCAATAAGTCTATGGCTGGACTTCACAGGCTTCCGTGCTCGGGAGAGAGGAGGCCATCAGCTGGCTTCTAGTTACCATGACAACCATGGGGACACCACAACCGCATGGTTGCCATGATTACCTCACCCCTTTCAATCCTATAGATACTGTGTTCAGTACTTACCAAGGCATCTAAAGGATTAATACTGCCATGAATGACGCAATCTCAGTCTCAGCAGCTGAGGCAGGATCATGGCTGTGATTGACAGCAGGTCCTGCCGCCAATCCCCTGCACTTCCTCCATCAGTGCAGGAAATATGCAGGAGGTATGGGTACATCCTGTTGCGGGAACGTGTTGGCTGACAGGATGTACCCATACCTCTAATAGTGGGCTGGGGTTATAGTATATACCAAGTACCAAAAGGAATGTCTCATAGGTGCATGTATATGAAGCAGATGTAGCAGAGCTGAAAGTGTTGTAAAATTTAAAATAAAAAACAGTCATTAAAATAAGACTACAGTATGCATGTATATACACAGGCACAAATCCATATGTAAATAACTCTATAATTCTATATGGACAGGTCCCATGACTGAGCCCTGCAGGTCTCTAGTAGAGGACGGGGTCATGGTACCAGGGAATGTGCAGGATTTACAGATGTATCAGGACGACAGGAGAAGAAGTAACATATGAGAAGATGACGTTTATCTGACGGTTTATCTGGAGGCAGTTGGGGAGGGGGGTCAGGAAAGCTGAAGACTCATGGGAAATGTAGTCAGCTAACCCCTTAAACACTTCTGTAACCACCATTTAGTATATATATATGCTCTAATTCCCCAATTTGTGACTTACATAATTTGCCATTTTTTCTTGCGAATTTCTCTTTCCAAAGCTCGGAAAAATCCTTGAAATAAAAATAAAACAGAAAACATGATTATGGACTTTCTGGTAAGATCTTCTCTATATCATATTATTATCACTGGTCAGATATGGAGGAGATCAGAATGGCGAGAGAGTACAGAGGGCTTGTCATAGGACGGGAAAACATATCCAGTAGGTAGAAGATCAGAAATAATAAGGAACAGGAGATAAAGACAACTGGACTTACTGCTCAACTCCACAGATCTGAGAGAAGTTTCATGCCGGTGGGTGAACATAGGAGACATTCCGTGATGTCACATGTGTGATGTCATAGGCCATTAGATGAAGCCCTATAGCCGATCAAATGACATATATTCAATATAATACATATACTGGATATCTCAAAAATACCAAATGGTTAATGAATTGGAGTGTAGGGGTTACAGGTTGGGGCGCTGTGTGATGGGAATTTATTCAAAAAAAGTCATTTTTATTTATATTTGTAGTAAGATTAAGATGTGTTTGGAGTTTTTATGAATTCAGTAAATCTTCATTAGATCTCTGTCCCCTTTATTGATATTGATAACATGTCTCCCCTTACTGTAGTTCTGTATCTGATAAAATATTTGGGGACAGGAGAATGAAATGTATGATGCTATTATGGCCGACACCAGAGAGCAATAACATCCATACAGAAGTTTCTACAATCAGATGCAGTTTGCACAACATGTAGAAGAAAACAAAACGTGTCTCATATATGAGGGGTCAGCACTGGATGGAGGATACATTCTCATCATCCTGGTACTTGTAGTACACACAGGATTAGGATGGAGAATATGATGGGAAGTGACTCTATAACATTCCCTTCTAATCTCCTTTTCCCTCATCATATTTGCTCTGTGGCTTTATGTGACCCGGGATATTTCCAGCCTCCATGTATTAGAACATGATAAAGGACGATACCTACCCCTGTGCTATGGAATATAGACGGCCCGAGCACAACTGTAAATAGTCCCCAATATATAATTATGTCTTATATTATGGGGGAGATTTATCATTGCTTTTAGAGCATTTTTTTGTCTATGTTTAGGCGCAGTTCAGGCGCAAGCAGCATATTTAGCGCCTTTTATGCGTCTTTTGATATAGAGAGTTTCGCACTTTATGACTACACGTAGAACTTTTTTTTTTGACCCTGCAGTGGTCACGTATTTATCATTTGCGACTTTTGTCAAAAGTCGCTATTTTGAGTGCAAAGGTACTTTTTTAGGCGCAAAGTTACACCACCTACCAGTAGGCGTGGGAATCACTTCAATCTTCCGCAATTCAACCTTTAACCCCTTGTGGACAACAGCGTCCCACTCTCCTTCTATGACATGCGTTCAGGAGTCGAGCGCGGGTCATAGCTGGGTGGTCCTGGTGGCTATCTGCCCCCAGGACCCATCTCTAATGCCACACATTACCGATCACTGTGATGCCCGGCTTTAACCCCTTAGACACCGCCATCAAATTTGATTGAAGCGTCTGAAATGCAAGTAAAAATGTCCCGGCAGCTCTGTTAAAGTAAGTAAAAACACCTAACCTGCCAAATTCAGGACCCGGGAAAGTGTCTATTTCCCTCCCTCACAAGTGTCTAGACAAAGTGTATGTGGTAGAGCTTTTCCCTCCACAGCAGAGCTGCGCAAAATTCTTCATCCTGCTGCACCTTCTTGATAAATAAGATGCACGCTAGTCAAACCCACCACCCAAATAAATGTGGGAAAATAGCTCTACCATAGACATTTTTTGATAAATTTGGGCCTATATCTTTATATTTAATATTACCAGTGATTTTTAGCAATGCTGCTTTCATTTTTTTGTTCTAATCTTTCTAGAACCATAACTCTACTCACTTTTCCATAGACATTGGCATTATCTCCAATCCCAGCTGTTGCATGTGGATGTCAGATATATTAACCCCTTAAAGGGCTTGTGCGCTGCCCCGCCTTTCGGAGCTCCGCTCACAGCATCCGGAAGTTCATTACTCCGAACGCTGTGTGCGGGCTTCCGTGTTCGCGGCCGCCCCCTCGTGACGTCACGCCCGCCTCCTCAACCAAAGTCTATGGGAAGGGGGCGTGAAAGCGGTCGCGCCTCCTTCCATAGACTTTCGTTGAGGGGGCAGGTGTGACGTCACGAGGGGGGCGGCCGCGAACACGGAAGCCCGCACACAGCGTTCGGAGTAATGAACTTCGGAGCTCCGAAATGCAGGGCAGCGCACAACCCCTTTAAGGACCAAGCCCATTTTGCCTTAAGGACCAGAGCATTTTTTGCAAATCTGACCTCTAAGCATTAATAAAAATCTCAGAAATAATGCGTTCCAATGGGTTTTGTTTAGCAAATACAGAAACAATAGTCATCGATCACAGTCTTCCACATGTGAAAGATCCTGACTTGGATGTAGACTCAACAGATAATTTACTGGGATGCTTTTACTTAGGAATTTGATTCTGAGTTTTTTTGTGTGTCATATTCTACTTTATGTTAGTGGAACATTTTTGTCAATACTTGCATAATTTCTTGGTGAAAAATGGCAAAATTTCATGAAAATTTTTAAAATGTAGCATTTTTTTTACTTTGAAACTCTCTACTTGTAAGGAAAATGGACATATCAAATAAATGATATATTGATTCACATATGCAATATATATTAGAAGGCTTCAAAGTTTAGCAGGCATTTTCCAATTTTTCACGAAAATTTAAAGGGACCAGTTCAGTTTAGAGTAGATTTAAGGGGGTCTTCGTATTAGAAATTCCCCATAAATAACCCCATTATAGAAAGTGCACCCTTCAAAGTATTCAAAATGACATTCAGAAAGTTTGTTAACCCTTTAGGTGTTTC